>NC_061113.1:144492492-144642630 GCF_002878395.1 Capsicum annuum
TTGCTATATTGCATGATTTCTAGTTTCTTAGGCATTTTATCAAACACCTTACATGCACATCTTAAGCATAGGTGAAATCATCAAATTATACATCATGAACAACCAAATTTACATGTTTCCAACATATATGATATCATGAAATTAAAAAAAAACATATAAAGATTCCATCTTGGGAATCACCCAATATCAACAACATGATCATCAACACCCAACAATATAGAAACCATACTTTATAATGAAAAAAAGGATTTTTGAGCTTTATGGATGAAAGTGACCCATAAATCAACTCACGCATACCTTAGAAGAAAGATTCTTGATGATTGATGGAGCAATTTTCTTAAAATTGGATCTTCAAGCTTAGTTACGCAACCCTAGTTGTTTTTCTCTTTTAGTACTTTTGGATGATGAGCTTTGATATGATAATAGGGTTGTAATATGTTTAGAAGCTATGTATTTCATAGGGTTAAGTTTTGGGACGTGTAAGGAGTGTTAAAAGACATAATTACTCGTAAAATAACTCAAAACGGAGTGTTTTTGGCACCTAAAACTGACTTAGGCGGCGTCTAAGTGATTGCCTAAGGTAGGTTGGGCGGTGCCTAACCAATCTCCTATGCTTGGGTTGGGCGGCGCCTAACCAATCGCCTATGCTTACTGTCTCTCACGAAAATAGGCATAACGTTTCACTCGGGTATTGGATTAAGGTAAAATTAGTATCGTTGGAAAGATAATTCGATTCTATACAATTTGGTAGGTCTAAATCAGCCAAAATACCATATTAACATTGATTTATACTCGTTCAAAGATGACCCTTGCAAATCGAACATTAACACTTGATGGATTCAAAAACTCTTAGCTTGTATTACCTTAAGTGACTCATATGAACATGCTTAATGCATTATAAGATATCCTATTACTAGGATATTTATTGTAAGTCATGTACTCAAGTATGAATCACAGGATAGGAGATTTCATACGTAGGAATACTTATTCACTTCCTAGCTTAGAAACATGCGGGGTATTACCGTTTACTAAGCTTTGGCTAAGGTGAAGGTGATTTGGGATAGGCTTAAGGTTGCCCAAAGTCACCAAAAGTCCTATGCAGATGTTAGGCATAGATACTTGGAGTTTGAGGTTGGGGATAAGGCATTTCTCAAGGTATCTCCCATGAAGGGAGTAGTGCGATTTGGCAAAAAGGGAAAGCTTAGTCCTCGATATGCGGGTCATTATGAGATTTTGTGGAAAGTTGGTAATATTTCTTGTGAACTGGAGTTTCCTTCTAGATTGTTCTTGGTTTATTTAGTCTTTCATGTTTTCATATTGAGGACGTGAATTGGTGATCCTTCTTCAGTTATTCCTTTGGAATAATTAGGTCTCACTGATTCTTTGTCTCATAAAGAGATTCTGGTTGAGATTTAGATAGGCAGGTTCATCTATATCAAACCAAGGATATGGCTTCGGTTAAGGTTCTTTGTCATAACCATAAGGTGGAAGAAGCTACTTGGGAAGCGGAAGAGGACATAAAGTCCAAATATTTGCATTTATTTTCTGCTCTTGGGATTCTTGCGGAAGGTATGTGTCTTCAACACATCTTTATTTTTTGAGTTTATTAAAGGAAAGATTTATATCTTTGCCTTGCCTTTTTGTTTTCTAACTTTTATAAATATTAGGAATATATTTGATAATTTAAATGACTCTAGCATGTGGTTACCCCTACTTTGTTTGTCATTCGAGGATGAATATTCCTAGTGGGAAAGACTGAAACACTCTAATTTTTGGACCTTGTAAAATTTCTTGGAATTTTGATACTGGTCTAGTTGTATACTGATCAGTGTTGGTTGATAGGATGGATTTTAGTTACTGGAATGGGTATACTTTAGAGGTGTGAGTCATAGGCCTCGGTATGAGTCGTATCATTATTTGATCCCCCTGATATTTCATTCTACTAGGGATACAGGTCATGCATACGGATCGTATGATGTGGTTACAACTTGGTTGGATGATTCATATTCTGGAAAGTGTTTGATCCAAGGGTTGAGGCTTGGATACAAGTGGTGGATACAAATTATATTTGGAGGGTACAACTCATAAGGGCCAGTCGTATCCGTGTGATGGGATTGTGTGCACCTTAAGTGGGGATATTCTAGGCATTTACCTACTTATCCTAATAAGTTCCCACGACTTCTAACCTACTTGGAAGGATTTTTACCCTAATATTCTATTCATTTACACTTAGAAACTCTTCCTCAACACTATAATTCTCTTAAGAGCTTTTGGGCAAGTGAAGCAGGATTTCAACTAAAGAATCAATTTAGGGCTTGTCTTGGTGGTTTCTTTCCGACATCATCCTGGTTAAGGCATGTTTCTATTCCCTTATTATTAATTTTATTAAAGGCATGGTTTATATGAATGTTTTCATGGTTTTACTATTGTATGACTTTGGCTCTTAAATATGATTTAGGGTTTTTGATTTTAATTGCTTGGTTATGGTTTCCTATGGGTTTAATTATACATTTATATGGATTAATGGTTGTTTTGGATAATTGGATTGAATGGGAATCGTTTATTGGTAATTGAAATTGGTTTTCATTATTTTATGCCCCCAATGTGTTTGACAAAATGCTTATACAGATTTGTTCATTGTATTGACTTCTTTTAATGGAGCTCTTGCATGTTTTAAACTTGTTAAAGGAATTATGCATGGTTTAAATAGTTTGGAAAGGCTAAAGGCTAATAGTTTATGCTTGTGGAGAACATAGAAGTCACCCAAGTGGTTTACTATGGTAAATGTAAGGGCACTTGAAAGTCTCCTTAAACCTATAAATGGTTGGCTATGGATGATACTTAAGTAAGAATTGGTATGACGATACTGATATCAACGACCTTGGTTAATAAATGGATAATGGTTTGATTATTTGGAAATTGGTTTTAATTGGGCAATAATGGCGGGATGTGTAGCAAAGCCGTGGAAGGTGGAGGTCCCGAAGGGACTACAATTGGAAACTCATAATTGCCTATATAAGGTTGGTCTTGGTGATCGTGTTCGTGATGTCACACTTTATTTGGGATGTACTAATCATCCAATAGGATACTTACCCAGTTGTGTGACTACACGCACTGGGTACCTTTCAGCAGAGGCAGCTGAACTCATATAGCCTATGGGTAGTTTAGGATGGCAAAGCTACACAACCTAGGTAAAGGTTTTAAAGGCATGCTAAACCCGATCCTTCTTTCTCGAGATAGTTATATATGTATGTGTATGTGTATGGTTGTGTGAATATGGATGGTTTTACTTGGTTTTATAAATGCCATTACTTTATACTTATCCTAAGATCATGCTAGCAGTCACTCGCTAACTCGCCTACTGGCGATTGTATACCCACACTATGCAGGAACTGGCCATCTTACCCTTTCTACATAGCGATTAACTCGAGGACAACATTTGGACTGAAGTGGTAAGCTTCTATCCTTTTGTAAGGTATTATTTCATGTTATGGATATTGTTAGAAATTTTCACTTTAATTTGGATATTGGTTTTGACTATAAATGGGGGCATGTCCCAACCAAATTTTTTTGCACTTTTGGATAAACGCTTTATGGTACTTCTATGGGTTGGTATGGGCCAGATCAGTATTGGTATTGGCCTTGGCATTGGAATATGCCGGTGGGCTGACATTATTGGATGATATTATTGGTTGTTCCATCATATTTCATTTTGGAATTAATTATATTATGTTTTGGAGAATACTTGGTGATAGCCTGGTTTAAGGACCTTGTTTGGTATGGTTGGATTATTAGTACAAGATGGTTGGACTCGGTTGGGCTAATCATGGTTGTGATCTATTCCCAGATTCTTTATGTGAGCTATTACACTATCTTGTTATATTCTTGAAATTTAGCCAACTCATGGCAGATAGTTGGAGGTTGGGTTGGGTAACGAGGGTGGTCTCCAGTCCTGGTCGGACTTGGGATGCCTATTACGACAAGGCCCTAGGGTGGGTCGTGTCATATAGTTAGACTTAAGCTCTCATAGTGATGTATCTTAGGAAATTATAAGTTGAATTGAACTTGATCCCTAGCATAAGTCCATTCCTCTAGTACTCCATGTGGTTATGTGGAGGTAAGGTATAGATGGTCCTTCAGTGATTGGTTCCTTTTGTTGGTATTGGTATCTTAGGTTCTTTGTTCCTTAAAGAGGTCCTGATGAGGATCTTGGACCGTTAATTTCATCGATTACAAACAAAAGGTGCGGCTTCGGTAAAAGTTTCAAAATGAAACCAAAAGTCCGAGAAAGCCATTTGGGATGGAGAAGGGGACATGGAATCCAAGGGGTCTGCTTTGGTTCTTTATTCCAAAAATTTGTGTGAAGAGTATGTGATCTTTAATACATCTTTGTTTTCTAACTTGGTTAAGTCTAAGGAATGGTTCCTCTTGTATCTTTGTATTCCAACTTAGGTAGAGTTCGGGATGGAGGTGTTGGGGTGTAAATCATGCTTGAGGTATGTGATGATCTTCTCATCTTGCTGTATGTCCTTTTCAAATTTGGATGAAAAGGAAGTTTGATGTGTGTTAATGCATCATCTTGTGCTTGTTCTTAGCCTTACCCGTCAATCGAGGACAAATAATCCTAGTGGGGGAGACATAATACCTCGAGATTTAGACCCTTACAAAAATTCTTGGGTTTTGAACTTTCGGGACTTGGTACGACTCAAGGGTAATATTCGTACCTTTGGATATGAATTAGGGGGGTGGTTTGATGGCTCACTTGTATGTTGGGCAGTGTGGTTGGCTTGGTTACTGTCAAAGATATGACTTACCTCTATACATGAAAACCATAACCATGAAGGTGTGAATCCAATTGGTGAACACTGGAAACTCATGTTTGTCGACATGAAGGTAGGTCATGGCGACCTTATATGATACTATGAGGTACACGAGAATCCTCTAAGTACACTATACATATGTATCATGGAGGGTAAGGGTACTTGGGGAATCCCCTACTCTTTTGATATCCCGGTTTGTGCAATTACACGCATCGAGGCTCGTTCAAGGGCTTTCACTAGACCTATATAGACCGTGGGTGGTTAAATATGATTAAGCTACATATACCGAGGTTAATGGTTTTAAATGCATGCTAAAATTAGTTCCCTTTCCTAGCATGATTATATATATATGTATGGTTTATATGTATATGGTTGGTTTACTTGGATTTACTGGATGGCATTATTTTATCTTCTCCTGAGTACTTGCTAGCGTTCACCCGCTAACCCGTCTTCGAATGGCTATATCCCCATGTGATGTAGGAACCGACCATTCTACTCATCCCGCTTAGTGATCAGATTCCGGATCAACTATTGGATTGAAATGGTGAACTTCCATAATTTTGAAGGCATCTATTTTATGTCATGGATTACTTTATGTACTTTTTTCCTTCGTAGACTTAGTTTATAGCTATGTTGGGGGCATGTCCCGACTAGGTACTCTTTGGTTTGGTTTAAAGCTTTGTATAGACAACTGTAGAGTTGGGAATGGTATGGATTGGTTATGTCATATATATATACACATATTGGATTATTGTCCTGGTTTTAGTTTATGGTTTTGGGTTGGGTTGGATTAGTTGACTGTTGGTGGGATTGACTAGGTTGGGTTGACCTCGGATATAGGCTTTTCCCAAAGTCACGACATAAGGGATATGCTATCTTGTTATATGTTTGAAGTTCATTGGACTTAAGGAACGTTTTGGTTGGTTAGGTTGGGTATCAGGGGTGGTTTCCATTTCAAGTTGGACTTGAGATTGCCCATCAAGACAAGGCCTTAATTTGGATCGTGTTAGTTGCATAGGTAAAGGTGATGAGTATTTCTTCTAGTGTGTTGTATGCTGATTGGACATTTCGGGTTATGGGGCATAATTTAGGTATTGTTTGTTCGAACTAGCTTGTTGCTTTATTGTATTATTAGTATTATTAATGTTAATTTGTGACAAGTTGATTATTGGACCGATACTAAGATTCAAGGTATGATTCTGATTCCTTTTTCTTATGGTTACATTATTATGCATAATTATCCCATGTTTGGGTATTATGATTTAGACCCTGATTATGTTAGCACTATTTCTTTCTATGATTAGGAGGCCCTAAGATGCTAGTAAGACTAATTTAGGTTGTACTTTTGAATTAGCCTTATATATATATATATATATATATATATATATATATGTAGCGATGGTATTATTGTATATCCATCCCTTCTTTCATTTATTTATGCTGTATATTCAATCCTTGTCCTTGTATATTACTATATATTAGTTATTTTCCCTTTATTTGTTATTGTCAAGCGATATACGGTATGATCCTTAGGTCTCAAAATATGTCTAAAATAGTATAGTTTATCCATATTGTCTACTTGTTTTTATTATGTTAGTTCCCTGGATATTTGGGTGTAGTTTATATTCTTGTTTGCATGTTATTTACATTTGCATTACCTTTGGATCTCAGTCGGCAGTTGCCTATTGAGTACCACATGTTTGGTACTCATACTACACTTCTGCAACCTGGAAATCAAAGAATGGGTTCTTGCCATTGTTGATTGCATTGTGTGGAGCATATATGGTTTGGATACATAGGTGAGCTCCTTGCATTTAGAGTATTACTATTCTCCCTCTTATGTACTAAAATAATCTCTATGTTTTCTTTAGAGATGAATTATATCAGTATGTTCACTTAGCACCTCATCGTGTAATCTTATTAGATTAAAAGCTCTTGTACTGATTACACCACGTTTTTGGGACTATTTATGTTTTTTGGCCTTTTGCTATATTTATCTACATACTTCCTTCATTTCTCTTGGTTGTTTATTACTTGTAGTTTTAGATTAAGAATTGGTTTACCTATTGTGGGTTATAGTAGGTGTTATCATGACCAGAGAAATTGGGTCGTGACAAACTACAACTTATTGAATAGTTTGTGGAAAATGGTATAAATACTGAAAAACATACAAGTAAATGAATTACAAGCCACAAATCATAAGAACAATAGCAAAAAATAAAGAAGAATAAAGTGAAGAGTAATATCATCCTATCACCTAGTAAGGTTGGTACAAGGACCTCTAATATGGTACAAGAGCCTTTAATCCAAATAATATGAGTACTATCAAAGTCAATATGCAACAGTCTCAGAATAGAAAGACTATCCATAAGAAAAAGATGGAGAAAAGGTCAACTTCGGCTCTAAAAGCTCACTATATCTCTGAACTCTAAACAATTGTAATGACCCTCCAGGTCATTTCATTGATTGCATGCATTTCTAATGTTTCAAGACTTTTCATAGTGGCTACAGGTTATTTATGACTTGTCGAAACTATCGATTCAATGATCAGACAATTAGTTTGGATTTTATGATCATTTCCCTATTTTGGAGCTTTCGCTATTTAGGATTTGGTCTCAAACTAAAACTCCGTGTAGATGACCTCAAATTAGAATTTTGACACTTCCATCAGCTCCAGAATGTTGATGTTAGGCTAGGGGGACCTTTGGTGTGGTCTTGAGGCTTCCTGACTTGTTTTGGGCTAATGGGAGGATTTTTATTAAAAATGGAACTATAGGCATGTGCCCTACATTTACTGAAAATAATCTTGGATGAAGGTTTTGATGATTCCATTGAATCCAAAACGTGGTTTACAATCAAATTTCACTATTGAATCATGTTCACAGGATTCTGTATGAGTTTCGAGGATCTAAAGCAAGTTTTTGACTTTGCTGGTGCTGGTGTGTTAGCGAAAGCGAACTTTGACTATTTGTCATGGTCGTGCAATTGAAAAAAAGTTTGTGTAAGCTAAATTTACCCCTTGATCAGGTTGCTTAAGTGATCAAAGTGTCACTTAAGCGACCATTGCTGAGTATAAGACCCTATAATTATATTTTTGACATTTGGGAGCTAGCAAGCTCCTATTTTGATGATTTTTGATGCATTTTTCTCTTCTAATCCTTTTCTGTCAATTTAAAACTCTATTTTATGCATTTCCCAAGAACTTATATTTTATTTTTCTTGATTTTCATCCAAGTTAACAATTAAAACCCTAGTTTCACTATTTTTGGGGCTTGGGAGATCGGATTTGGGCGACTCCAATGGAGTTTTTGAGATATTTTCTCTGGGTAAGTTTTCTAATATTATAATTATACAATTTTCCTCAATTTCATCTTCAAACAACTTCATGTTCTTGATTTTAAAATGGGCTTTTGGAGATTTTGTCGGTAAAGCTTGAAAATGATTTTTCTTTGATTTGAACCTCGTTTTAACTCATTTTCATTTAGGTTTCAGCTTTAGTCCAATGAGTATGTGGAATTCATTTCAAAAATAAAGTTATGGTTTTACCCCTTTTATTTTCAAACCCATTTTTGAGGTCCGTTTTTGGACCCGTCTTGAATTTAGTAATATGGGTCTTATTTTACTCCTAACGGTGTGTAGATTATTATTTTGATAGCGTGATGGAATTTAGAGATCATGGTGAAATAGAGGACAATTTATGGATGATTTAACAAATTTTGGTTCGACATCGAGGTAGGTATGTGTATACTCTTCTTCACGAGATAGTGTATTTTATATATTGAATGTTAAATAGGAACGTTAAGATTTGATTGTGGTAGAACATTGTGACTTAGCCTAGATTATTAAGTTTGAGGTTTAGACGGCTTAATTGACCCTTAAGGAGAAATAATTATACCCTTAAGGAGAAATAATTATTATACTCCTATGATCCCATTGCCTTCTTCATAAATATATATGGGATTAGTAGTATCGTTATGGTGTTGTGCTAGATGTGGGAATTATTGTATGACTGGGGCATTGTGCTAGATATGAGATATGATTTAGGTATTGGAAGTATGGATGATATAGTTAGTCTTATTTGGGCTGTTCAGACTATGTTGATACCATAATTATGTTGATACCATAATTCTGGTGAGATTGTTACCTTGGGGCTAATTATGGTTTATGTAACATCTAGAAGTGAATTTAGATACTTTAGCCTAGCTTGGGGCAGAAGCTTGCCTAAAAATGGATTTCAGAGATTAGAAGTGGGCCCCCTCTATCCCACCTTAGTCCTAGACATGAATTATCCTTATAGGCTTATTTATGCATGATATGCCCTTATTAATGTTTGGTTTGGGATTGAGGTTGTTTGATATGTTTAATAAGTATGTTAGTGGGATAATCAAGGGTTATGTTAATTTTGGATATGTTTAATGGTATAGCTTATATATGTAATATTGGTATGGCTTACAGATATGGCTAGTACTATTATTTATGGTTATGTTGGATAGTTATTATGTGGTCCCAAGGCCGCGTTTATAATATTGGTTGGATTTTCGGGAAGTGGTTTATCCTTGTAAAGGATGTGGCCGTAGTGTATAGATATTTTGATGCTTATGATCGCATTATTTGGATACTGGTGATGGCATGCATAGATTCGGTACATTCATGATCACTAAAACGGTTAATGGTATGATTCCAACTAAGGAATATGGTTTTACTATTGTTTTCCTAAAAAAAGATTCAATCTCACTTTTCACTTTTAAAATGAATTTCCTCAAATGGGAATCATACCATCTTAATGAATAGTTTGTGAGCCTTTGAGACAAAAAGTGATGTTTTAAAGATTTGACTGAGATAGATTTTGGTCCACAATTTTACTACTATTATTTACCACAGTCGAGAAAGATTCCAAACCTTTCGGTATTTTTATTGATGATATGAGCACCAATTCATGTCCGGCAATTAATTATGCTATTGATGATATGAGCACCGATTGAAGTCCATAATTAATTATGATATTAATAATATGAGCACCAGTTCAAGTCTGACAACTGATTATGATATTGATTATATGAGCCCCAATTCAAGTCTGACAATTAATTATGATGAGTTACATTATGATACTTGGATTGGTTATGGTATTTTGGATTCTGTTGCATTCATCCTTATATGCGCACCTATATCTATCAGCCTTATGAGGGGTTGCGTGGGTATAAGTATGAGTGCTGCTTGCAACACTAACAGTTATTGCTGAGTGTTGATTTAACCTTCTAAGCCTATATCTGTGGTGGTTTAAAAAAGGCTCAATTAGGTATTATTTGTCTAAATTAGCTAATTACTCGCATTGTTATTATTATTGTTATGATTTTTATCACTATTATGGCTAGTCCGTGATAGATTGGTTAATGATTTGGTATTGAGATTCGAGGTATGTTTGAATTCATTCCTTTATGATTGCTTTATTATGGGTAATTATTTCATGATTAGATGTACAGATTAGCGACCCTAATTATGGTAGTACTAGTTGTAACTATGATTATTAGGCCTTAAAATGCTCGTTTGATGACCTAGGTTGTACCTTGAGTTGACCTTGTTTATATATATATATGTATATCTATCTATATATAGCTACGGTATTTCCGTATATCCTTTCCTTTATTTATTTATTTAGATTGTATATTTATTCTTGGCCTTGTATACTATTATATATCCTTCTTTTACACTTTATTTGTATATTGGCCAGTGATATACGATATAGTGTTGAGGTTTCTGAGTACGGCTAGAATGGGATAGTTCATCCTTAATACCTCCTTAGCCCTATTATGTCAGTTTCTTGGATATCAATAGAATAGTTTATCCATATTATATCATCAGTTTTATTATGCAGTTGTTGGATATTTGGGTGTAGTTACATTTTTACTCACATGTTATGTATATTTGCATTATCTTTGGAGATCAGTCAGCAGTTGCCTAGTGAGTACCATGTGTTTGGTACTCATACTATACTTCTGGAGCCTGCAGATTATAGTACGGGTTATCCCCATTGTTGTGTGTATCGTGTAGAGTAGCTATTGTTCGGAGATGTAGGGTGAGTTCCTAGCAATCGAAGTATTACTTTCCTTCGTCTTATGTACTAGACTAATCTCGATGTTGTATTCAGAGATGGTTGTATCTGTATATTTATTTAGTACTTCATTTTGTATCCTTGTTAACAGTAGAAGCTCTTGTATTGATTCCACCAGGTTTTGGGACTACATTATGTATTTAGTCTTTTATTTCATTTATCCCGCATTCTTTCTTCATTTCTCTTGGTAGTTCGTTACTAGTAGTTTTGAACTACAGGTTGGCTTGCCTATTGGTGGGATGTAGTAGGCTCTATCATGACCTAATAAATTGGGTCATGACAGCAGCACAATCACATCATCAACAACATCAGCTAGTACTCAGAACTACACAAAAAACATACAAAAGTGTAGTATGAATACCAAAACCTCGGGTACTCAGTAGACATCATCAGCCGATTGAGCTAAATCATAATATAAATACAATAAACATGCGAGATAAGTAAGCTAAGTCAAGGGAAAAAGGAAAAGATAGAATAATCCTCCAAATATAGAATGTAAATAATGAAATAAATAATAATAAATAGAGCACAACTAACCCCATAAGCCCAGAAGATGCATACAAAGTAAATAACCCAATGCGGGATCCCATAAGCAAGTGGATGCAATTAAGAAGATGTAATAACAGTAATTACACCAACTAACCTTATCTTTAAACTATTAGTGTGGATACTTCCATATCATATACATCAGACTTAAGCCGATCTCATAATTATCATAAATAACCTCTCAATGTCAAGCTTAAATCAGAAATGGTATCTAATAAGCAAAACTTGAATAAAAAATATTATCATGAATACTGGATTTGAAGCAGGGAAATTTCATCATCAATGTTGGACCTGAACCGATAATAAGAATCATAATATACCATACTTGAACTTGTCTTAAAATATCCTAAGACAAGCCTAGAATAAGCCATAATATATCTAACTCCTCCTTGGGATTAAGAATATAAGAAAGATTGCATACAAAGTCCTATTGTATCTATAAGGAGCTAATAATGATAATCTTGGCCTATAGTGGGTCGGAAGGGCCCATTTCTAACCCTAAAAGTCCATTCTAAGGTTAATCCAACCCCAGAATAGACTACGGTATAAATTCCAGTACAAATTACTAAATAAGCCTCATTTCTCCCTATGATAGTAATTTCACCTAAAAGGCAGTAGTTAAGTCAACTGATCTTAGGTGTATTTATGCACCTAAGTGTCATTATCTATACGTATTTAGCCTAATTTAGACGACTTCTTGAGTGCATAATAAGTTGGTTATGGTAGAATAAGCATCTACGTGTTAAGGAACATGTTTATAATGTTTAAGGTGTGTGTAAAACAAGTTTAGAATCAAATTGATCACTTAGAGTTTAGACGAGAAAACTACTATTACTAGCTTGATCTATGTGTTGTTCTAGTGTATCTTGGTGAATTCTATTGCGTTGAATGCACTAATTCATGGTATTTAATGATATAGGAGACCATGTGAGATATTAGGAGCAATACTCAGGAGCATAAAAAGGTCAAATAATGTTTGAAAGACACCTGCCAACTGATGAAATCAAATGCAAAAGGAAGGAGTTAATGATTGGAAAAATCTGGATTTATAGAGCACAAGGGCGTGCCACACCCTCAAACCTCTTAGACAAGGTATTTCCATGACCCACAACACAAAGTAAACTTTCCAAACCAGTGGGAATCTATATTAAGGTTGTGCCACACCCTAAATGCACCACAACATGGGCGTTCCACACCCAAGGTACAAAAATGACCATACTCTCGCATATTATAAATAGGACACTTGTATTTGGTGTAAGCACCTTGGACAACTTATGGGGTTGGAAAACTATCACGACCCAAACTAGGGCCTGACTGTGACGGGCATCTCAAGTCCACCGAGGATTGGAGACCACCCCCTTAGCCTATTCCAATGTAACCAATATATATATATATATATATAAGACAAAATAGGAAAAATAAACCCAAAAGTCTATATGAGATCATTATCTGAAAAACCATACACAATACCAAAACTAATACCAAAAATCAACCATAATACCCATATCCATAGTAGTCTAACAAAGACTCTAAAAAGTCCAAATACCAGAAAAATATCTGGACTTGCCCTGGACCATAGCCAAAATAAATCTAAAATAAATTCCAAGACTAGGGAAACCAAAACATGAAATCAAGTCTTCCAAAGGATGGAAGCTCACCATATCAAGTCAACTCTCGATATAACCACTAACATCTTAGAAATATGAAAGAATGGTAGACCTGTATTTATAGCCTGCATCGCGTGGGGATACATCATCTGAATACCATTAGTGGCTGGAGCGCTAGCATGTAACTTAGGGATAAAGTAGTAAAGTAATTCCATAATCGATAATATGAAAACTAGTTAAAACCAATGCACAAAATTATATTCAATACATACATATATATATATATCATATGCCGGGGAAAAAGGAACAAGTCTTAGCATAAATTTTACAAACCTTAACCTGGACTATGTAGCTCTGCCGTTATAAATGTACCCACGGGCTATATGGGTTCTGCTTCCCCTGCTGAAAGGGCCCTAGTGCATGTTAGCCATACATACCAGAGAAAACATGAGAAGGCTAATGCCATTCCCAAAATATAAAGTATGTCTCATGCACATTGTCACCATAACAAAACCTCATGTCGGCAAAATGAGTTTCAAGTATCGGTCCCCTCAGGACCTCCACCTTCACGGCTTTGCTACATAACCCCCTTTAATCCTATACTAAAATCATTTACACCTTCCCAATAATTTACCAAAGAGTCTTTCAATTATGAATTTTCCATTGGTGTCATCATAACAAAATTTGAGCATGCAAGTCTATTATATTTTTCCATACAAACTTTTAAACCAAATTTGACTCCAAAGTTTCCAATTCAACCAAACCCGTGGCCACCAAAGCCTTGCCAAAACCATTTGAAAACCAAACCAAACCAATTAATGTTCCATTTACTATGAATGCAATGTAAGGATTCCAAGAATAGTCAAACTATGTGATAAAATCATGTTCATTATCAATTTCACAAACAAACTGAGGGCACATAATTTCCAAAAACATATATCAAAGAAAAATCATAAAACTTAGCGATTAACAATGACCCTTTAGTTTAATTACCATTCCCACGCATCTCACAATGTTCAAAATCATAAATAAGCATAATTATTGCATAATCAACCATGGAAAAACATTTAAACCAATCATATTCATAACCCTCAACCTATAGTTCAAAACCCTTGTCAAAATCATGAATAATAACCAATTTCATGCCATTAATAAAATAAAAGTATAGGGAAATAGATACACACCTTAATCACCAAGAAATTAGAAGAAAACTACACCCTTAGGACCCTAGATGATCACCTTCTTGAACCCTAGCCTTGAGTTAAAAAGTGGAATTTGAGAGTGGATAGTTGAGAGTAATGAGAATAACCTTTGTATATTGAAAACTAATAAAAATAGGTCCTTGTAGTGATTAAAAATAATTTATAGGTGAAAGGACCTTACTACCCTCTTTTCTTTTTAATCAAACAAAACAGCCGCAAAATAACACAGGTCTATGGCATGGACCTTATCACGGAGGTCCAACCTCCATGTCACAGACTTTATTATAGAGGATAACCTTTGTGATATGAACTGTATCATAGATATTATCCTCCATGACAAGGGGCTATCACGGAGGCTTAATGCCTTCGTGAACCAAAACTATCTCAAACCCCATCCAAAAATTCTAAAATTCTTTTGGGTTACACTTTAACATCCCCAAACATATTTTGAGTCAAATATCGATATTCCAAGCATAGGAAGGCCAAAAATAAAATAACAAAAATTTTGAGGGTGTTAATTTATCCCCCTTTAGAATCATTCATCCTCGAATGATGAGATAGGATACTTTTCACATGAGAATGGTAACAACACACCTTAATTAAAAGATAAACCTGAATAACTATAAGAAAGAACAGAATTCATACCTCAAGCTTCTTAATCCATCACATGGAATAGAAATGGATACTTAGCCTTCATATCCTCTTCGGCCTGTCAAGTGGGTTTGTCCATTTTATGGTTCCTCCAATGTACCTTTACAAATAATACATCTTTAGTTCACAACTAAAACACCCCAAACTTTGGCCCTTGCAAAATTTTCTGAGCCTTGAACATTCTGTGCGTCATAAGGATTTTTCATACCACTCCTTTGGAGTTGATACGATTGGAAGTCCTTGGTAGTATGGTGGTCAGTGTCACATTGTCCATGTTCTGTTCTCGCTAAGAGAAGGCATCATACTAGTCATATGTTAGATTATAAGAAGGATAGTGTTATACCATATGATGTACTAAGTCTAGCTTAGAGGATTCTTCTTAGGCTATAGTTTGGGGGTACTTGTTATATGTTATGGGTACGGTTTAGGCTAAGGAGTCATATGATGGACAAAGATTAGAGAGGGAGGGAGTCGTACCCTCCGACACATATTTTTCAACTTTTATGCTGAGGGTATTTCAAACATTTTCCACCCCAAGCCTTTAATACCCCATGTATAATAAAACTATTTAGTCCCTCATTCCTCACTTGGAAAGATCAAAACACTCTCAAAGTCCTCTCTAAACTCTCTTTTGAAGATTGGGTTAGGGTTTCTACAAGGTGTTCATCTAGGGGATGAAGAGTCAAATTCTTTCGTGGATCTTTGTGAATAAGTCATGTGACTCTTCCTTCATTATTAGTTCTCAAATATCATGTGTTTTAAACATTGTTATTGAATCATAAATGATGTTTTTAAAATCCATGGTTGAGGGTTTGAATACATATAGTTGCATATTGTTTTCTCATGTCTTAACTTGTGTCGATACATGATTTACGTATGGGTTTGCACATGTGGGTGCTTGGAATTATAAATTAAACTAAGGGGTCATGATTAAGCATAACTTGATGGTTTTTGACTTGAATAATGGTTTTATAATGGTATGCCCTCAACCTATTTGTGAAAGAGTCGATGAGAAGGATCTTGTCACACGATGACTTGTGTTTTGAACTAATGCTGGGTATAAGAATACTAATAAAGGATGAATGATTTTATGAAGGCCTTGATGACACAAATTGGATTGAATTATGATTTGAACTAATGCATTTGCCTAATTATGTAAATGGTTTCATGAAGACCTTGTGGGTTATAAATGGTTTTGAATTGAAACCTTGGTAGTTTAATTGGCTAAATGGGCTCGAGTCCCTAAATTATTAAATTGAATTGATGAATTTTTATAGACAATAGGTTTGAGTCCCAAAGTCAAATAATGGATATGGCATATTGTACGCTTGCAAGTGTGGTTGGTATGACGATACCAACAGGATGCCTTGGGTAAGTAAGTGGACTAGTGATTATGTGTATGTGTAAATGATATTTTAAATTGGTCTTTAAAGTGGGATGTGTAGCTTGGCCATGAAAGTGGAGTTCGAAGGACTAAAACTGGAAACCGCACTAGCTGGTGTAGGTGTCTATATGATCGGGAGGTTTGAGTCCCCCGAATAGATATATGAATGGGAGGTTCAAGTTCCCCATGTTGAATACATTTGTGCTACATCACCTTGATTATGCTGGGAGGTTCGAGTCCCTCATAAGGCATATATGGATATGGATATTCTCTGGTTTGTGCGGCTACACACTCTGTCTCCCTTCTATCTAGGGGAGAGCTGGGTTCATATAGCCCGTGAGTTCCTTGTTATATGGCGGTTATGCTACATAGCCCATGTTAATGTATTCAAGGCTCATGCTAAGCCTTGTTCCCTTTCCCGACACTATATATATATATGTATGTATGTATAAATGTGATTTCATATGAGGTTTTTACTTGGTTTTACATAATGGAATTATCTTATCTTTATCCCTGAGTTACATCCTAGCGTTCCAACCGCTAACCATCTCCGGACACTGTATCCCCATGTGATACAGGGAATAGAGCTTCGTCTTCTTTTCCTGCACAGTGACCAGATGTTCAAGTGGTTCATGAGTTAACATTGAAGTGGTGAGCATCCATAGTTTAGAAGGCATTCATTTCATGGTCTTTTTACTCTATGTTATAGACTTTGTTAAACTTTGATTTTGGGTATTGTCGGGGGCATGTCTCAATATCTTGTTGACTTTGGATTGTAGAGGCTTTATGGATTACTGTGGACTTGGGTGTGACGGTTTAGTGTGTGGTGGTGATGAATGGTTTAGACACTTTTTGAGTTGTTGTTAGCCTTACATTGCTCTATCTTATTATATAGACGGAATTCATCCATCTATTATGGTTGGAATGTTGGTTAGGTTAGGTGAGGGTGTGATTTTCGGTCCACATAGGACTTGAGATACCCATCACGGCCAGGCCCCAGTTTGGGTCATTACAGCAACCTACGAACTTTTCTATCCAAGATTTCCACTGGGACCTTTTCGTAAGACAGGGAATCTGAGATATCAACGTTCTCAATAAGCACTACTAAGGAAGGACCACCCACACATTTCCTCAACATGGACACATGAAACACAGGGTAAATAGTACCCAAAATCACAGGCAATTCTAACTCATAAGCAACATTTCCCATTCTCCTTAAAATTAAATAATGGCCAACATAAAAGGGACTGAGCTTCTCTTTCTTTCCAAAATGCAACACTCCTTCTATGGAAGACACCTTCAAGAATACTCAATCACCTATATTGAACTCCAACTCTCTTCGCCTCACATTTGCATAGGACTTTTGGAGACTTTGAGCAGTAAGCCTATCCCGAATCACCTTTACCTTCTCCATAGCTTGATGAACTAAATCATGACTGAAAAATCTTGCCTCACCAACTTTAAACCAACCAATAGGGGATCTACGCATTCTACTATACAAATCCTCAAATGGTGCCATACTAATGCTAAAATGATAGGTATTATTATATGCAAACTCTATAAGAGGTATGTGGTCAACCCAACTACCACCAAAGTCGATTACACAAGATCGAAGCATATCCTCTAAAGTCTGAATGGTCTTTTCCACTTATCCATCCGTCAGCGGGTGGAAAACTATAGTAAGGGTCACTTTAGTCCTCAAACCTCGTATAAATAACCGCCAAAAATAATATGAGAACTAAGTACCCCGATAAGAAATAATAGAGATTGAAGTGCCATGCAACTTCACAATCTTCTAAATAAACAGCCTCGCATTGTCCTCAGTAAAATAATTAGTTCTCACTGGCAAGAAGTGAGCAGACTTAGTCATCCTATGCATGATGACCCAAATAGAATTAAACTGGTTCCATATTGATCACTTCCTATTTCCATATAGGCAACTCAATTTCTTAAGACAACCCACCAGGCCTTAAGTGTTCCATTTTCACTTGTTGACACATCATGTACTTAGCCACAAAATTAGCCACATCCCTCTTCATGTTATTCTACCAATAAATTTCCTTAAGGTCGTGATACATCTTTGTCGAACTAAGGTGAATCGAATAATGAAACTTATGAGGTTCGATCGAAATTCTACCTCACATCCATCCATATCGGGAACACATAACTTCCCTTGGTACCTCAAGATACCATCACCACAAATCTCTAAATCCATCACATTTTGCCTACCCACGTCATTCTTGATTTACATCAAGATAGGATCTAACACCTGTTTCTCCTTCACCTCAGCCCCAAGAGATGATTTCTCTACCTCTTTCACAAACACACTACCATACTCAAAATCTAAGAGGTGAATTTCAAGATTAGAAAACTGGTGAGTATCCTTCACAAAGTCCCACTTCTCCTCTTCTACACGAGATAAGCTCCCCATAGATAATATGCTAAGATCATCAGCAACCACGTTAGCTTTACCTACGTGATAGTGAAGACTCATGTTGTAGTCCTTGAGTATCTCAAGCCATCTTCTCTGCTTAAGATTTGACTCCTTCTGGGAGAAAACATACTGCAGGCTCTTATGATCAGAAAAGATGTCAACATGAACACAATATCGATAATGCCGCCAAATCTTCAATGCGAACACCATAACCAACAATTCTAAATCATGAGTCGAATAATTTCTCTCATGAACTTTCAACTGCCTAGAAGAATATGCTATCACCTTGCAATGTGCATCAAAACATAACCAATGCCCATACAGGACACGTCACAATACATGAAACCCTCACAACCCTTGGCAGGGTCAAACTGGAGCAGAAGCCAATTTATCCTTCAGATTCTCAAAATTCCATTCACAAGCATCGGACCAACGAAACTTTACCTTTTTCTAAGTAAACTTAGTTAAAGGTGCAATAATCGATGAAAAGCTTCCCACAAACCTCCTATACTAACCCGCTAAACCCAAGAAGTGCTAATTATTGATTGGAGTCATGGGTATAGGACATTTCTAACCACCACAACCTTCTATGGATCCACCATGATCCCTTCAGTAGAAATAACATGACCCAAGAAAGTAACAAAACTCAACCAGAATTCAGACTTAGAAAACTTAGCATACAATTACTGATCTTTTAGGGTTTGCAACACAACACAGAGGTGATTGGCATGGTCCACCTCATTTTTTTAATATACGAGAATATCATCTATAAGCACAATCATGAACTTGTCCAAAAACTGAAGGAATAGTCGATTCATGAGATCCATAAATACTGCCAGGGTGGTCAATAAGAAAGATATGACCAAGAACTCAAAATGCACATACCAAGTATGAAAGACAGTCTTAAGGATATCCTCCTCCGTAATCTTTAAGTGATAATAGCCCAAACGGATGTCAATCTTAAAGAAATACTTAGCACCCAAAAGTTTGTTAAATAGATCATCAATCTTACTAAGAGGGTACTTATTTTTCATAGTCACCTTATTCAACTGACAATAATAAATACTCATCCGAAGAGAACCATCTTTCTTTCAAATGTAAAGAATGGGGGTACCCCATGGAGACATACTATGGCAGATGAAACCCTTGTTAAGAAGATCTCTCAACTGCTCCTTAAGCTCGTTCAACTTAAATGAAGCCATTCTATAAAGAGGGATAGAGATAGGATAAGTGTTCAAAATATGATTATTCAAAATATGATCAATACCAAAATCAATTTCCCTATCGGGGGAACACCAGGAATATCATCAAGGAAAACCTAAAAATATTCACTAACTATGAAAATCGATTATAAAGAAGGACCCTCTAAGTTAGAATCTTTAACCTAGATAAAATAATAAAGACACCCCTTAGAAGTCATTTTTTGGTCTCTCAAATACGATATGAACCCTCCCTTAGGCATTAGGGAAACTCCCTTACCACTCAATAACTAGCTCATAAGGGAATTTAAAGGTGACCTTATGGGTCCGACACTCTAAAAGAACATAGCACGAGTGTGACCAATCTATCTCCAAAATAATAAGAAAATCTAGCATATCTAATTCATATAGATCCACTAAAGTTTCTTAACCATAAACAGATACCACATAACCCCTATAGACCTTCTGAACAATTACCAAGTCACAGACCAAGGCATAAATAATAAAAGGGTCTAAAATACACGGAGGATCAAAACCAAAAAGTATAGACACAAATGGGGTCACATAAGAAAGAGTAGACACCGGGTCAAGTAAATAGTACACATTATGATAGAAGAGTTTTAACGTACCTGTGACGACATTAGGAGATATCTTAGACTCTTGACGAGTAGTAGGAGCATACAGGAAATTTTGACTAGTGCTGGTACTAAAAGTGGAACCCCTTGGTGCAGGAGCTAATCATGTGGCAATTGGAACCTTATTAGCCCTCTAGAAGCCTTTCCCCTAGGGAAATCCTTCAGCATATGTCATAACTGGCCATAATTAAATTACTGATTCTTCCCTTCTTCTCATAAACCATGATACAATTGATTACACAACCTATAATAAGAATATGATGGATCTGACTGGGCCCCACTGGCTTGAGATTGGGTGTTCTATCTCCTAGAACCATCACCGCTCAGAAAATGACAATCTTTGAACGACTTTGGATTAGGAGCACTAGATATCAAATATGAACTCGAGTTGCCCCACCGCTTCTTAGACCATTTCCCACCATCCCTACCACTTTGCTGTTGGCCTCCTTCGAAGACCAAAACTTCTTACTCTGCCTTTCCCCTATATTCGGTTGCCTCTTCTTTTCTTTGTCAACCTGCTGTATATACACCACAAGTTTAGTTATGTCCATATCCTTGTTGAATAAGGAAACCTTACTATCAAAAATCAATTCACGAGGCAATTCGATAGCAAATTTTCTTATTCTAGCCCTTATGCTAGTCACTATCTTAGGAGAATATCGTGACAACTGGGGGAATTTTAAGGCATACTCCTTCACTAATTTCTTGCCTTTCTTTAAATTCAAAAACTCCTCTACTTTTGCCACCCTTAACTCTTGAGGAAAGAAGAGTTCATGAAAGGCATCAGAGAAATCCTCCTAAAAAGTAGATTCAGCACCATCTCCCCTAAGTCGCTCCCACTCCTCATACCATTGGTACACCACATCCTTCAACTGATAAGTAGTGAATTCAACACCCTATACCTCAGTAGCATGTATAACCTAAAATATATTCTCCATCTTATTTATAAAATTGTGAGGATTTTCCTCAATCATAATACCAGTGAAAGTCTAAAGGCTTAGCCTAATAACGCTTAACTCACTCCCATAATTTAAGGGTGAGGTGGTCATTGTCAAGTTACCCAATTTCAATTGGGGTTGAATCACAAGGAGTGAATTATAGACTTCAAAACCTATGGATGCTCAAATTATTATGATTACACAGAATGCTAATAAAAATGACATGTAAAATAAAATGGGGGGATTTGTTTTGAAATTCTTCACAATAAACTTTAACAAGCACTTGGTAAATGGAACTTTTACTTTGAATTCAAGATTTGAAGAGATCTTGAGATTATGTCTACATAAAGATAATGCATGTGGGTTGATGTTTTTTAATCATAAAATTTAGTTGTTAACTAAAGGATAGGCAATGTCGAAGATCATTGGGGTTAATCTTTCAAAAAAACCATAATGATTTCTCCCATTTTCTCTTTCGAGCATTTAACAAGTGTGCAATTTTTCATGATCACCCAAAACCTCAATCAAGCATCCCTATTGCTAGGGTGATTCTCTTGACATGATTTACTCTCCCAATACACTTATTTCTAAGATTGCAAACGGTAGTAAACCATAAGCTCAATTGTCCATCATTGCCTTGTCTCCCTATAACCCTCTTTCAAGAATGTTATGGGTTACCTAATGTTCACTTTTATCCCTTTTTTGAGGATGATAAAGGGTTTCTAGAGTTTGGGGTTTTTACCCATCAAACCCATTCGGATGTTTGGGGTTTTCACCCATCAAATTCAAACCCATAAGCTCAAGCAATGGTTGAATCCATACTCAACAACTAAAATCCACGCAAACACAATAATACCCACACACAATTATACTCTAGTTCAACATAAACCCAATACTAAATTACTTAGGTACTCATGAAGAAATAAAGAGAGATATACCATAAGGATTATTCAAAGCATTCATTCTTCACAAAGATACTAAGAAATTTAGCCTCCAAAGTTAGTTACACACTTTCCCAATTAGGGTATCAAGCTTTGAATTCAAAGATATCTTATGAGGAAAGCAATACACTAAGATGAAAGGGTTTTTCCCTATATATTCTTTGGAATATGTCTATGTAATTTTACAAATCTGCCCTGGGCATATTCCCACTGATCCGTGATCGGGAAGCTTTGACTGCAACTGCGACTACATTAGCGTGATCATAGTTGTGTTTCACAATCGCGTTATGCTGACCATGACCGTGGCCTGATGACCGCGATAACGGTAACTGGGACTGATAGCTTCAGGTTTCCAACTGCACTTTTTTGCATCCATTTGCTCTCTTTTTGGCTCCATTCCACAAATGTTCACCTTCTCAACTGTATACCAGGAAAATGTGGACATTAGTGCATTTAAATCATGATCATGTCTTTTTTTATACAACATATGGCAGTGTGCATACATTGTTAGTATGACTGAGTGGTAAAATCACCACTCATCAACACCCCAACTTAGAATCTTTCTTGTCCTCAAGAAACATTACCCTTTACTATGAGACTTTCTCAATGTATTCCCCAATTTAGCTCCCAATGTACAAGAAGAATCCAACTCGATTGCTACCAAAAAAGCTTTTCACACATGGACAAAAAAGATGCAACGATGCCCCTCATCATAAAAATAGAATAGTGAGGGATACAATGGACCTTGAGAAGAAACCATGTAACAGCTACCAACACTCTAGAGATAACTCTCATATTGACTATAATCATGTTATACCCCCATTTATCTTCTTGTGCAAAAGTTGCCAACATCACCCAACTAAACTATTCACATGCCTTTCATAAGAAAGGAAACACTTACAGACTTAGTTACCAGTCATGCAACATGGAATTTTAAGTGGAAACACTCACTCTCTCAAGAAATTTTCTATGTCAACATGTGCCATGCCATAGGCTTGCTCCTATTTTCAATCGTCGCTATAATGACCACACTTGGTTGGGAATCACAAAGGTCTTTTTGAGCTTGTAATGTAGGTTTAGGGTTGGATAGGATATTATCTTAGGACGATAAGGCTAAACCCTCCTTGAACTTTTGCATCATAATCCCTTTTTAGGCTTTTTCTTCTTCCTTTACTAATTTGCCTACTTTGCCCCTTTCTTTACTCACATTCTCTTTGCCTCTTTTTCTTCACACTTTGCACGGATTTAGAATATATGCATTTATTTCTTTTAATGGACTATCTCTTCCTCTAAAGCAAAATTCTTACTTATTTAAGCTCGTAGGAACTTTCTTATGACTTCGTGGCTCAACTACACTTTCTTTTTCTTTCTACCACCCCCAACTTAGGCTTTTAGCCTAAAATTATATTCTTAAGTTCAAGGAGGACAGGGCTTAGGAGAGAATGGATAGAAAGGTCATGACTTATAATGCATTTGCCAAAGAAAAGTCCAAAGGCTCAAAGAGGATGACTAGGGGTAACTCCTATGTATTGGTAGGATTTTTAGGCTAAAATGGGCTTCCAAAATCACAAGATGGCCTATGATCATTTTACCAACCAATCACAACCAAAATTAGCTTTGAAAGACTAATGGGGCAAGTTCTAGATGGTACAAGTACGTATGAGATGTAGACAATTAAGCTTACATACATGGCATGCGATGTTGTAAAAGGGGTTCAATTGTTCTACCCGCTCGAGACAAAATGGAGTATTCACTATTTTTTCAAAGTTAATTTTTGGAGTCATAGAAAGAGAGAAAGTTCTATCACAAGGTTGCTCATATCCATGAATTTGAATTTTGCAAAATTTTCAAAAAAAGGGGGGGTTGTTTGCTTTAGTATCCATACCATGCATAATTTGCTAATCATGGCAACAACCCAAGCTATAGTCTCACATTGCAAGCTATAGTGCAGGTAAATCACTCATGTGGTTACTTAGACTTCACCAATGGGTATAAATGTGATCCCAAATCATTAATTCCACAGGTGCTTAGTCTTTCAGTGCATCCATAGTTAAAGCCCAATCTCAACTCACCCATTAAAATTAAAATAAAGTAACAACTCAAGAACAAAGTACTTAATTCATGCTAGTGTGGGCATCATCAGAGTACCCAAATATTACAACCCGAATAAAAATAAAGATCATCTAAAAGAGCAGAAGAGTATGCAGAAATAATACAAGCCCAAATAAAATGAACAAGAAAACACCCCCAAATAAAAAAATAGTAGTGTCCCTACTACATAAATAATCAAGGATAACAAAGAGATAAGGGTTCTCCCTAAAATGCCATCAAGGACTGTTATCATTCTTAATTTCTGCATCATCACTATTTACCTCGAGATCGGGCCATTCCTGTATGCAAAAACATAAACAAGGTTTTAAGGAAATTAGGGAGGGAGTCAGTGGATCAAATAGCTGTGGTATCCACGATCGTGAACATACGGGTGACTGTGATCATGTTTAGGGACCGCGATCGTGGTAACAGAGGGTGGTTCTTCTCCCCTATTTTCCCTATCTAGTTTTTCTGATCGATTTTTACCCATTTAATCTTTGTTTAGTTTCAACTTAAATTTGCACACTTCCCCCTTTCTAAGCTTATCCCAAGCACTCCATAGTGTCACACATGTATGAGTTATTCATATGCAAAAACTAACATCAATACTACAAAAATATGATACATAGGATATGAGCCATCCTTGTGGTATTTGTGGTTTGCTTCCCACACAACGCTTAGTTATCATCGTGGCACGATGTTGTCATTCATTAATTTTTCAAGAGGGATCCTTAAGTCCCCACTTATCAACCTCTCCTTCATCAATTAACCTTTTGGCAACTCTTTTCATATTTTTCTTCTCTTTACTGACTTGATTTTAGGATAACCCCTCTATTGACTGAGTGTTGGGCATCTTTCCTCCTAAGTCCTCTTTATAGTGCTATTTCTTTTCTTTTTTACTCTCCGTACATATTGGCAAGATTTGATCATCGGTTTGGAGGTTAGCGATTGTGCCACTAGTGGAATTTCCCCTAGGTTTGGCATCTAGACGTGTGAAGATTATTTCTATTTGGATCTCCAATTCTTTGATAGAAACCGAATGGAAGACCATAGTTTTAAAGAGTGAAACAATGTCCTCTTTTAATTCATAGACCATTTCATTCGTTCCTTTAACTTTATTCAAAATTCTTGTAAGAATATCCTCCGTTCTATATCTGTCAGCGTCAACGGATCTTGACTCTTTATTAGACACCCAATCATGGAGAAACCACAACAATGCTTCACCTATTAGTGAGAACGGAAAAAGACGGAGCTGAAAGAACTCTTGAGTAATATGAGAAATGTTGAACGGTGTACACACATCCAAAAAATTCCTTGAGTGAACATATGGATCCTCATGAGCTTGATCCTCGTATAGCCCCTTTACTTGCAAAACATGAAGCATGATACTAGTCACATGAAATGTCCTGTACCCATAGTGAGGTGGGATACGGGTTTCACTCGCATGACTCCCACCATTTAAGTGGATTTCACCATGAGTGGGTATATTAAATGACTCCACATGGTTAGTGCCTTCACTCATAGTTTCATTCATGCTAGGATTACCTACAAAAGATCCAAAAATAATAAAGAAAATAAAGTATTCCCCTCCGGATACTCCCAAGTAAAAATAACACCACACAAAAGAAATCTATAATTCACTCCTCAATAATGGCACTATTTTCATAAAGCTCAACTCACTCCCATAATTTAAGGGTGAGGTGGTCATTGTTAAGTTACCCAATTTCAATTGGGGTTGAATCACAAGGTGTGAATTATAGACTTCAAACCCTATGGATGCTCAAATTATTATGAGATTTCCTAGAATGCTAACAAAAATGTCATGTAAAATAAAATGGGGGGATTTGTTTGGAAACTCTTCACAACAAGCTTTAACAAGCACTTGGTAAATGGAACTTTTACTTTGAATTCAAGATTTGAGGAGATCTTAGGATTATGTCTACATAAAGGTAATACATGTGGGTTGATGTTGGTTCATCATGAAATTTAGTTGTTAACTAAAGGATAGGCTATGTCAAAGATCATTGGGGTTAATCTTTCAACAAAACCACAATGATTTCTCCCATTGGCTCTTTCGAGCAACTTACAAGTGTGCAATTTTTCATGATCACCCAAAACCTCAATCAAGCATCCCTATTTCTAGGATGATTCTCTTGACATGATTTACGCTCCCAATACACTTATTTCTTAGATTGCAAAAGGTAGTAAACCACAGTCTCAATTGTCCACCATTGCCTTGTCCCCTTATAATCATTTTTCAAAGAAGTTATGGGTTACCCAATGTTCACCTTCATCCCTCTTTCAAGGATGATAAAGGGTTTTTAGAGTTTGGGGTTTTCACCCATCAAACTCATTCAGAAATTTGGGGTTTTCACCCATCAAATTCTAACCCATATGCTCAAGCAATGGGGAAATCCTTACTCAACAACTAAAATCCATGCAAACACAACAATTTCCATACACAATTACACTCTAGTTAAACATAATCTCAAGACTAAATTACTTAGCTACACATGAAGAAAGTAAAGAGAGATATACCATAAGGATTATCCAAAGCAATCATTCTTCAAAAAGATCCTAAGAAATTTAGCCTCCAAAGTTAGTTACACACTTTCCCAATTAATATTACAAGTTTGAATTCAAAAATATCTTATAAGGTAAGAAATACACCAAGAAAAAAGTTTTTTCGCCAATATATGGTTTAGAATTCGTCTATTAATTTTACAAATCTGCCCTGGGCATATTCATGCTGATTCGCGATCGCGCAACTTTGATCGTGACCACATTAGTGTGATCGTGGATGTCTTCCACAACTTTATTATTCTGACTGTCTTGACTGACCACGACCGTGGCCTGATGAACACAATTGAAGTAACTGGGGATAACAACTTTAGGTTTACAACTACACTCTTTTTGCATCCATTTGCTTCATTTTTAGCTCCATTCCACGTATGTTCACCTTCTTAATTGGATACCTGCAAAATGTGGACATTAGTGCATTTAAATCACGATAATATCTAATTTTCTTATACAACACATGGTAGTGTGCATACATAGTTAGTGGGACTGAGTGGTAAAATCAACACTCATCATAGCCTCATATATTGGCCAACCCTAGTGGCCTTAGATGAACTCCCAACAGTACCAGTAGAACCCGTCTGACATGACTGAGATATTACTAATGAGTAAATAGATGAATGGATTTTAAAAACTCATCATTAGTGATATTTCCCCAAGGAGAATAAACAAGATTGTTACCCTCTAGAGAAGAATCAGTGAAGGCAGGTGGGACTCCACGAGAACAATCATATGCTGCAACCCTAGATCAGGTTTATTTCCCATAAGTTGGATGAGAGTTACTGAAAGCGCCCAAGCACTCATACAAGTGTACATGGTCTTATCAAGTAGTAAAATGGCTTCAATAAATCCCAAGTATCGATCTCTGAAGGACTTGCGTTCGCTGCCTATCTAATTCTAGTTTAATGATTAAGAAAAAGTAAGTAATATAGTTTTAAAATTGTAAACTAAAAATAAACTAAACTAATACGTAAAGTAATGACTTATGACAATCAATAGATAAGAGCCCAGGGTTAAGGCTTGCGAACAATCGTACTACATTATTGAACTTGATTAGTTAAATTGCTTATCGTGGTTGTTGATTCGTAGGGTTAATTGCATGATCATGGTTTTCCAACCTCTAATCCTTTACCTAAGTTGAACCTTAAAACTATATCGTTGAGCGGGGATGTAATAGTCCACTTAAGTTCTTTACAAATGTCATCCTACGTGTGAATCAAGTATGGTATCTATGTACATCTATGTCCTAGATACTAATATGAATTCCATATTTCATAAAGAAACACAAACCATACTTTACTTATTCCCATGTTCTATCACCCCATTCCTTCTCCCGAGTTCACAAGGTTGACATTGGATGTAATCTAAGGGTAGATAAGCCTTAAAATAGTTAAAATAAGAATAAAAAAACAACCAATATTGTTAAGTAAATCAATAAACTTAATTCAAAATGAAAGTAATCATGATTGTAGCCTTAACCCCGAATAGGAGTTTTAGCCTTAAATGGACATATTCATCGTTGAATCCCTTGGATTGATGATACAAACCATGAAAGAAACTAAAATTTAGATAATAAAACCCTAAAAAGAAGTTGTTGTAGCCTCCTTTCTCCTCTAATACATCAAAATTATGTAAAAATGTGATACAACATGTATTTATAGTGTAGGGGCACGCCAAATTTATGTTGGACCAGAAAACTGTCAATTATTGAGGCCGGGACTAGGTGGGGTATCACCCTAGTTATCTCCCTTCTCCATCTAGGGCACCACACTATTTATAGACCTACTCCAGGTGGGGTGGTGCCTCTCCATCGCCTTGCTCCTCTGGAATTTGTTCTCCAAATTTTGGTTAAATGTCAAGTCTCCCCTCTTGATCCTTTGTCTTGTGGCATCTTTCCCATGAATTCCAAGCCTTATTATCATCAAAATATCATCAGATTCAGATCCAAAAGCCTCCTAAATCATTAAACCACACGAATTAAAAGATAAACACAACATAACACCATTATGATGAATCAAAACAAGAGCTAAGCTATGCTAGTTTGCATTGATCTTTCACTTATTGTTCCAGCTGTAGACTTATTCCAATTGAAATTTTCTCATTACCAAAATGTTATTCCACTCTTAATAATTTATAAAAACTATTAGGAACACCTTAAACACACTAAAATCCATCGGAATCAACTAGACAAGCACCTAGCTCAAGCTAGTAACACTAGTTTTCTGGGTTGAACTCTAAGTGAATATATTACGTACAAACATGTTTGGAACTCACTCTTAACATCTTAAACACATGCTTTAACACTTTGATACAAATTTATCTCATTATGAATCCATATAGCACATGAATCATCCTCAAAACAAGGCTAAAAAGGCTAGTTTAATGACTTTAGAATGCTTAAATACACCCAACATCACTACCCACACTTAAAGCCTTATTCGTCCTCGAACAACTCTTTACTCTAAGTATCATGAGATAGAGATTCTACACTTCTACTATATGAAAGACACTCAAGATAGTACTACAATGACTACACAGAATGCAAGTTTCTACACAAAGCATGCTATTTACACACTTGAAAGCTCATGAACTCTATTTCAAAACATCCTAACCTCAAGAATTTACTCACCTAGTTGGCAAACTCATGCTTATAATTTAATCAAGGACATCATAAAAATCACCCACATTCATCAAACATGTTCCCCTCTCACATCAAGAGAGTTATCCATATCACTTATAATAATGCAATTTATAACATAATGGGTACAAGAATCAAATTATGCTCACTCTCACAAATAATTCACAAGTTACACATAATGAACCATAAGCTTGACCTTAGTGTGATGCTCCACTAATAGTCGAATGTAAAGCTTAGGATCAATTATGACTTTTTCGGGTTGTAATGTACACTAAGGGATGGGTAGGAACTATTTGGGAATAGTGACTAACCTCTCTAAGAACTTAATACACTACATTATACATTTAAAATCACTCTCTAACAACCAAAGTACACTTATTCATTTATCCACACCTTTTGTTTTTGTCCTATCTCTTTTAAGCATTTTCACAAACACTTGGTGGAAACATAGTTTACTACCACAAGAATTAATTTTTTTTTACAATCATGGCAATATTCTAGCATAAATTATATCACACCCATCCACCGCACATCAATTGTTAACACCAATAACTATTACCTTGGGGCATCAATTTACCTGTTTTCTTCTTAAATTTCTCAAACTCCTTTTTCAATTATTTCTTTTTTTTTTCATTAAAGGACTTAGGAGCTTTTTGGATCAAATTATGGTCTATCAAAGAAGGGGATTAGGCTACATATAAAGCTACCATAGAAAAGGCTAAAGGATCAATGGGGGTTAACTAGGAAAATGCACAATGGGTAGAACAAATAGAAGGTATAGAATAAGGCTATAAAAGAAATGCCTAAATTATTTCCTAGACATTCTTTATTTCACTTTATACACACCGAGAAAGTTCTAGACATCACATGCAACAAGGAATATACAAAAATCTCACACGCACATGGCACATGCTCAACTCACATAGGATCATCATAAACTTCCAATCAAACAATAGCATGAATTCAAAATTAAGTGAAAAAGCACAAAAGTCAAAAAAACGAGACTAAGATTCTTACAAAATAGAAATTTATTCAATCAACATGCTTTTACAAACAAACCCACTTGCATAATGTAATAAAAAAATAGCACCAATAAGAATATCTCACTTATTCCAATCCTAAATTTTTTTAAGTTAAGCCAAAATTTGATAATTTCCCCACCCAATACTTAAAAATCTACTTTGTCCCCAAAGTGAATTTAAAAGTAAAAAGATAAAAATACTCCTAAAGGCCTCTAGGCCTAGCTAGTAGCATCTTCACATAAAAGAGATCCAGAGGATCCCACACTCAGTTTTTGCCATGCTCCTTAGCTCAAGTTTATGGTACTCAGACTTTCTATTAACCTGTGACTCAATCAAAAACAAAAACTACATGAAATAAAAACTAAAAAAAAAAACTAAAAAGAAAACATACCTTAGCTTGGGTTGCCTCCCAAGAAGAGCCTAATTTAGTGTCGCGGCATGACCCAAATCAACTTTTTTCTCTACTGTGAGAATGTAAATTTCACCCCCAACATTGCATCCATATTTTTTCCTCGATCATAGGGAGGTGGTACAAAGACTAAAGAACCAAGTAATAGCATGTGCATGGTGAACCACTCAGCCTTAAAGTGAGGTGTGTTTTTATATTGTTTATTCGGTGTAAAATTAAGAATATAGGATTTTGTTCCTCATCTTCACACTCTTCCAGTATTTTAAATAATTCCACAGACAAGACATCATCTAAACATAATGTGAAAAAGTTCTTTATGTGAGGACCAACCAATCCTACTTTAAAATTTACACAATCTATTGCACACTCACTTTTATTCACCTTGTCAATTTCAGACTCAAGATAAAGATGACAATCGAGTGGCAGCGATTTTTGTATTTGCTACACAAATTAGCTAATATACTCCTCATATTTTTCTTTGCTTAGCCACTGTAGACATGGTGGCAGCGGTATCTCCTCAACCTGACCAACAATTTTAGTTTTCAAGTACTCAAACTTCCTTGAATTATCCGCAACTTCAGCTACAACAGGTTGGGAAGTCACTTGTTCTGCAGCCTCTCTTTAGTTCTTCATGTCTGCCAAGAACTACACTTGAGAGGGTAAAAGTTGTTTTATTATCTCTTTTATTTTGCTCGTTTGAGTTGTGGCTTACATGTTTAGTTGTTACTGCTGAAACTACTACTGGTTGGTCCATGATTAAATTTGTGACTGATTCAGCCCCGTTCGATTGTAGTAGTTTATATAATTTTGCCTTTCAGCATAGCCCACAAACAATTCTAAATCAGGATTGACAACACACATAATAGCAGTACGAACACTTTGACCACAAACCAAACACCAAGTTGTAGTCTACTCCATAGATAGAACAACATCTGCATCATATTTTGAAGGTCCTATCCACACACTTCCATCAAAATCTGGACAATAAGCCACTTGATTTGGTCCCCCACAGAAACAACAAGAATCATCATCACTTAAAAACCATCTATCCCAGGGTGACATACCAAGAAGTGTGAAAAAAAGAGAAATAAAAGAAAATAAAAATTAAATAAACAAAATCTATTTACAACTCAATATAGAAAAACTAAAACTAAGATAGTTGCCTAGTTACAAGTCCTCGACAACGGCGCGAAAAATATGGCAGTGCCCAAGCGCACACACAAGTGTACATTATCTTATCAAATAGTAAAGTGGCTTCAATAAAGCCCAAGTATCGATCTTTCAAGGACTTCCGTTCGCCGCCTATCCAATTCTAGTTTAACAATTAAGAAAAAAGTAAATAATATAGTTTTATAATTCTAAACTAAAAATAAACTAAACTAATGCGTAAAGTAATGACTTATAACAATCAATGGATAGGAGCCCATGGTTAAGGCTTACGAATAATCATACTACATTATTGAACTCTATTCATTAAATTGCTTATCGTGGTTGTTGATTCGTAGGGTTAATTGCATGATCATGGTTTCCCAACCTCTAATCCTTTACCTAAGTTGAACCTTACACCTATATTGTTGCGCGGGGATGTAATAGTCCACTTAAGTTCTTTACAAATATCATCCTACATGTGACTCAAGTAAGGTATCTAAGTACATCCCTGTCCTAGATACTAATATGAATTTCATATTTCATAAAGAAACACAAACCATACTCTGCTTATTCCCATGTTCTATCTCCCTATTCCCTCTTCTGAGTTCACAAGGTTAACAATGGATGTATTCTAAGGGTAGCTAAGCCTTAAAATAGTTAAAGTAAGAATAATAAAATAACAAATATTGGTAATCAAATCAACAAACTTAATTCAAAACGAAAGTAATCATGATCGTAGCCTTAACCCCGGATAGGAGTTTTAACCTTTAATGGGCATATTCATCATCCAATCCCTTGGATTTATGATACAAACCATGAAAGAAACTAAAATTTAGATAATAAAACCCTAAAAGAAGTTGTGGTAGCCTCCTTTATCCTTCAAGACATCAAAAAGTACGTAAAAATGTGATACAACATATATTTATAGTGTAGGAGCAAGTAAAATCCGTGTTGGACAAGAAAACTATCAATTATTAAGGCCAGGACTAGGTGGGTTATTGCCTCCATCTAGTTTTCCTCCCTAGTTATAGCCCTAATCCAGGTGGGGTGACGCCTCTCCATCGCCTTGCTCCTCTGGAATTTGCTTTTCGAATTTTGATTAAGTGTTAAGTCTCCCCTCTTGATCCTTTGTCTTGTGGCATCTTTCCTATGAATTCCAAGTCTTATTAACATCAAAATATCATCAGATTTAGATCCAAAAGCCTCCTGCATTAGCACACAACTCGAATTATTGAGAAATACAACACGACACCCATTACGACTAATCAAAACAAGAGCTAAGCTACACTAGTTTGCGTTGATCTTTCACTTATTGTTCCAGCTGTAAACTCATTACACTTGAAATTTTCTCATTCCCAAAAAGTTATTCCACTCTTAATCATTCATAAAAACCATTAGGAACACCTTAAACACACTAGAATCCATCAAAATCAACTAGACAAGCACCTAGCTCAATCTAGTAACGCTAGTTTTCTGGGTTGAACTCTAAATGAATATTTTAAGTACAAACATGTTTGGAACTCACTCTTAAAATCATAAACATATGATTTAACACTTTGATACACATTTATACCATTATCAACCCATATAGAACATGAGTCATCCTCAAAACAAGGCTAAAAAGGTTAGTTTAATGACGCTAGAATGCATAAATACACCCAACATCATCCGCCAACATTGTCCTCAGGCATGATAGATGAGTTTCTATGAGCTTTAAATCATCTGGGAGGCATGATCTGAAAGGAAAATAAACAAGATTTACAGGAATCCAAGACCTTAGACTTTATAGCCCAAAAATAAGATAAAAAAAAGAAAAACATTCCTAAATGCCTCATAGGCTCTCCCTTATAAGTATGACACACTACACACCCATAAAAGGGACTCTACTTGACATGGATTTGTTAACTCCCCATGATAATTAAACCTATGATTTGATACCAACTTTTTCATGACCCGAACAAGGGTCTAGCCATAAAGGGTATCTCAATCCACCGAGGACCGGAGACCACCCCATTAGCCTATTCCAACATAATCAATATATGTATATATATATATATATATATATATATATATATATATATATATATATATATATATATATATATATATATATATATATATATATGAAAAAGTAGGAAATATAAACCCAAAAGTCTATATGAGATCATTATCTAAAAATCCATCCACAATACCAAAAAAATACCAAACATAAACTATAATACCCATATCCATAGTAGTACAATAAAGCCTCTAACAAAGCTAAATATCAAAAAAATGTTGGGACATGCTCCCGACTATTGCCAAAATAAATCTAAAATAAAGTCCAAGGCAAGGGAAACCAAAATATTAAATAAAGTATTTCGAAGGATTGAAGCTCACTATATCAAGTCAAATCTTGATCTAACCATGAACGCTTACTGTGTAGGAAAGGTAGACTTGCCTTCAGACCCTGCATCATGTGGGGATACAACGTCTGAAGATAGTTTGTGGTTGGAGCACTAACATATAACTCAGGGATAAAGGAGTAAAGTAATACCATAATCCATAATATAAAAACCAGTAAAACCCAATGCACAACATCATATGCAATACTACACACACACACACATATATATATATATATATATATATATATTTTATATATATTGGGAAAAAGGGAACAAGGCTTAGCATAAACTTTAAAAACCTTAACCTGGAGTGTGTATCTCTACCGTCCTAAAGGTACCCAAGGGCTATATGAGTTCAGCTACCCCTGCTAAAAGGTCCCTAATGCGTGTTAGCCGTAGTATTAGAGAAAACTTGAGAAGGCTAATTCCATCACCAAAATATAAAGTGTGTCTCATGCAAATGGTCACTATGACCAAACCTCTCACTGGCAAACATGAGTTTGCAGTATCCGTCCCCCTGGGACATCTACCTTCTATGACTTTGCTACACAACTTCTTTTAAGCCTATATTAAAACCATTTGCACCTTTCCAATAATTTACCAAGAGGTCTTTTAATTAGAAATTTCTTGTTAGTATCATCATATCAAAATTAGAGCTTGAAAGTCTATTCTATTTTGCCATACAAATATTTTAACCAAATTTGACTCCAAAGTGTCCAATTAAACCAAAATTGTCGCCACCAAGGCCTTACCAAAACTATCTAAAAAACAAACCAAACCAATTCATGTTCTATTTACCATTTGTGCAATGCAAAGATTCCAAGAATAGTCAAACTATGTGAAAATAATATTCATTGTCAATTTCACAAATAAGTTGAGGGCACATAATTTACAAAATTATATATCAGAGCAAAATTATCAAACTTAGGGATTAACCATGAAACCTCAATTCAATTACCATTCCCATGCATCCAACAATGTTCAAAATCATAAATAAAGCATAATTACTGCATAATAAACCATGGAAAAATATTTAAACCAGTCACCTTCACAACCCTCAACCCATTATTCAAAATTCATTATCAAAATCATGAATAGTAAGCAATTTCATGCCATTAATAAAAATCAAGTATAGGGAGAAAGATACATGCCTTAATAGCCAAGAAATTCAAAGAAAAGCATACCCTTAGGACCCTAGATAATCACCTTATTGAACCCTAGCCTTGATTTAAAAAGGGAAATTTGAGAGAGGATAGTTGAGAGTAATGAAAATAACCTTCGTATATTGAAAACTGATAGAAATAGGTCTTCAAGGTGATTAAACTTCATTTATAGGTGAAAGGACTTCACTAACCCTCTTTTCTTTTTAATCAAACAAAAGAACCGCAAAATAACATAGATTCATGGCACGGACCTTATCGTGGAGGTCCAACCTCCATGTCACAAACCTTATCACAGAGGCTAACCTTCGTGATACATATCATATCACAGAGCTTATCCTCTATGACACGGGACTATCTCAGAGGCTTACTCCCTCCGTGAACCAAAATAACCCTGAACCCGTCAAAAAATTCCAAAACTCTTTTGGGTTACCCTTTTAACATCCCCAAACATAATTTGAGTCAAATATTGATATTTCAAGCATGGAAAGGCCAAAAATAAAATACTTGAAATTTTGAGATTGTTACAAAAGAACATGAGGATGGCTGAAATTAGAGTTCTTAATCTTTATTTTAAGTTACTTTTGGTTTTTATGTATGAGTTTTATTCTTGTGATTCATTGTAAAACCATGAGTGGCTAAACCCATCATTCTAGGGTTGAGGCCAAGAACATGAATTCCTATGCTTTCAATTGAGTTTGTTTAAGTTGATTATCATGTTTCATTGTTCATATATCCTTGTTATTATATTCTATAGCTTAATCTTAGAAAAAAAACCTATATTTCTATTGTGAGCTCGAAAGGAGGAAAATAGATTAGATCATGGGATATATAGAGTCGGATATATACGTTCAAAGAATTGAATTTAGGATTTGCATTTAGGATAGTAATATACCTAATTTGCTCCGTTTAGTTCTTATATGGGTGAAATATAAATGAATTTAAGTTAGTTCTCACATCCCTACTCAATGATGTAGTTGTGGGGCTAACTTAGATAAACGATTAGAGGATGACCATTCCCTAATTGTGTTATTAAACCCATGAATAAAAAACCAAGATAATTGATAAACCAATGAGATTGTATAGATTAGTAGGTGTTCTTAAAGTGCCTTAACCCTATATTTCTTGCAATTACTATCTACAATATTTTACATTATCGTGTTCTTTATAGTTACTTTTGAATTCTCAAATCGCAAATGTTATTGGGTACAATTGCACTTGTTTAATATTAGTAGTAAAAATTGAATTGGATTGTTATTAAACCAAGTCCCTATGGGTTCAACATCTGGCTTTAAAAGGGCTACTTTATACTTTCACGACTACATACACTTGCGTGTGCAGTAGGTCACAATATCAGCTACACCTAATTATAGTCTCTCAATTAACTAAATAATCTAAATCACACTAAAATACCTCTAAGTCCTAATTTCTTACCCAAAAATGGTATAATATTATATTGATACCATAATTAAGCTCAATCTAAGATCAAGGTAAGTCTAGCCTACCTAAACACCGAAGAAAATTCAATAAAGCCTGCTAATTAGTGATTTTCACTTTCAAGAAAATTCGTCATGATACCCTGCTATCAAAATAATAATCTTCATATTCATATGAGAACAGTGGTACCATATTGCATTTTATGCTTTGGGTCTAAAATCAAGTCAAAATTTTATGTGGGGCTCACTTTCAAAATCACATTTTTGAAACCATCAACACAACTCTCTATGCTCAAGGATTATTTATCCTCAAGAATAGGTAATTTCTAAGCTCAAATAATACAAAAATCAACCCAATAAGAATCTAGGGATTTATGACATTTTGGGGATTTAAACCATCATTTAAATGAAAACTTACAAGTTTGAGCTAGGGCTAATCTTTGGGAGATTTTGGGGTTTTATTGAAAAATTGGAAAATGTGGATTTAAGCTCAATAAAACCCCAAAATCTCCCAAAGATTAGCCTCCCAATTTTCCACATTATCTAGGGCTTTTTGGCTCTGTAGACTTGTAAAAAATAGAGGAAAATTGAGTTGTAGCTTAAATAAATGTTCCCCATGTGTCATTTAAGCAAATACTTAACCGCTTAAGAATTTTACCGCTAAAGAAAAAGAAAGAATTCTAAAGAAATCTTTGCTCCCCGCTTAAGCATTTTACCACTAAAGAAAAGGAAAGAATGCTAAAGAAATCTCTGCCAGGGTCACCCTTTGCTAAAGTGGGCAAGGTATCTTTAAGCGGCACTCGCTTTAGCGGTAAGGGTCCCTCTAAAGCAACCCAACTTGGACCATCCACGATCACTTAAGCGACCACTTGACCACTAAAGCAGTCTCCTCTAATGTGACCAAATGTTTGATTTAGAAGATACATCAACTAAAAGTTAAAATTTTACAAGTTTCCACCGATCCCTTGAGATTCATTTGGAATCTCATAAACGAAAACAAAATATGCTACCCTATAAAATTCAATATTTTGGAATCAATGGATCCATTAAAATTTCTAGTCAAGTTTGTTTTGTTGAAATATATAACCCACACCCAAAGGCCACTTTTATAAATTTTGTTTGATAGCTCAAAATAAGTTTGAAAGTTTTGGGACCCAAATCAAAGGCCTTCTATCCTAAAATTGATGTTTCAAAGTTGATGTAGCTATCATAATTGGCATATGAGGTCATTAAACTAAAGTTTACACTTGGTAGCCAATCCTTGTTAATGATGACTTCAAAATAGGGAATTGGCTTTAGAAACCAAATGAACTGCCTAATAATTGAACTATTAGCTCCAACAAGTCACAAATGACTTGGGGCAACCACGAAAAAGATCTAAATTGCAAAAAAAGTATGGAAATATAGAAAATAACCTAGAGGGTCATTACAGATATATCTCTGGGTGAGTTCAATAAACATGCATCTTGATGTAGGGATTTTTACGGGATAGGTGCTCACGATTATCATAGTAGACTAGTTTAGGTATCCTTATAGATTTTGGGTAGTATATTTTTCAGTTTCTATAGTTTTAGGTAACTAGGGATTAGGTCATGAGAGTAGAGGCTCTAATTTTAGTTCAGCGGGCCAAGGAAGGAGTTTTGTATCTTTTGGGCCTTCTTAAAATGATGCAGATAGTTGAGAGTTTTTTGTATATCAGGAGATTGGTCATTATGCAAAGGACTTTTCTCAGCATTCATAAGGTCTTGACTAGCTGGGTTCTTAGCTTCAACTTTACCCTACTTCTCTATCTGTTATTAGAGGTGGTTTAAAGAGTGATAGGAGTGGTGCTAAAGGTGGATATCAAGGAAATCATGGTAGTGGAAGTAGGGTTTCTTAGTGTGGGTACAAGTGTTGTTAGTTCTTTATTATAGTTGAGAGACATAAGGGCTGATGACTCTGATGTAGTTATCATAGATATCCTCCTAGTTTTCCATCATTATTCATCCTTGTTATTTGACCCTGGGTCTATATTATGCTATGTTCTTACATACACTGCTATTGGTTTTGATGTTGGATACAATTTTGCTATCATGCCAATTTGTTTTTCTCTCTTATTAGGAGATTTTAGTGATAGATCAAGTGTACGGATCATGTGTAGTGACCTTTGCAGGTCTTGAGACTTGGAGGGACCTGATTATCCTTGATATGGTTTATTTGGATTTTATCTTGGTATAGATTAGTTATTTCTTAGTTTTAGATTGTTATGCCAAGACCTAACTATAGCTACTTTGGGTATGCCAATGCTTTCATGGAAGGGTACACCTAGTTTGGGGTTTAAAGGGAGTTATATTTTATCTATATGCTTGTCGTATAGTAGATGAGGGGTGTCTATTTGTTTGGCCTATATTCGTGATACTAATATTGCTTCACCACCTCCTTTGGATTTTGTTTAGGTTGTTAGTGAGTTTAAGGATGTATTTTTTTATGGATTTGTCTGGTATGCCTCTGGACCGATATATTAATTTTGTTATTGATTTTAAGAGGGTGCCTAAGACAATTTCCATTCCCCCTTATAGGATGGCCCTGACTGAGTTGGATGAATTGAAGGAGCAGTTTCAAGATATATTGGGTAATAATATTATTAGACCTAGTATATCTCCTTGGAGTGCACTGGTATTATTTGTAGAGAAGAAAGACGGATCTATATGTATGTATATTTGCTATCAGTAATTGATGAAGGTGACTATTAAGAAGATGTATCCTCTTTCTTATATTGATGATATATTTGATCAACTTTAGGGCGCCCCAATGTTTTCTAAGATTTACTTGAGATTTGGTTACCATCAATTGAATATTAGAGCTTTGGATTTTAGAAAGAGGGATTTTTGAACTTGGTATAATCATTATGTGTTGTTGGTCATGTATTTTTGGTTGACCAATGCCCTAGTAGTATTCATGAATTCTAGGAACTAATTTTTTGACCTTTTTTTATTATTTCGAGATTATTTTTATTAATGATGTCTTAGTTTATTCCAATAATGAGGGTAACCATGTGAGACACTTGAGGCATGTACTTTAAAAGTTGTAAGATGAGAAGTTATTTGCCATGTTCTCAAAGTGCAATTTTTGGTAAGATTCTATTTATTCTTGGGTCATGTAGTTTCCAAGGATGGCACTCCGATCGATCCAACCAAGATAACATCATTTTGTGGTTTGGCTATTCTCACTTATCCTACCAAGGTTTTGAGTTTTACTAGGCTAGCAGTATATTATTGATGTTTTAGGTAGAGTTTCTCTTTTATTGCAGCTCTTTTGACTAAGTTGACTTAGAAGAAATTGTATTCTATTAGTTAGATTCTTGAGAAGAGAGCTTTCAAAAGCTCATGGAGTTGCTGACTTAGGCTCCTAACCTTGCCCAAAGAGTGTGTGGATTTTACTGTATTTTGCGATGTTTTTTGGACTTTGTATTGATGCAGGAGGGTAAGGTAATTGTTTATGCTTCTCAACTGTTGAATCCTCATGGGACGAATTACCCTACCCATGGCTTTGAGTTGGTTGCATTCATATTTGTGTTAAAATTATGGTGGCATTACATTTATGGGGTCTATAGTGAGATTTTCTCTGATCATTATAGCCTTTAGTACTTATTCACTCAGTGATATATTAATCTAAGACAACAACATTACTTGAGTTTCTTAAGGACTGATGGCTTATATGAGTTGACTACAGGGTTAGGAACTTGATACGCTATCATGTCTCTAAACCAAAACGATAAATATAATGAAGAACACAACATACTGCAGTCAATGATAAGGACCTAATCCACTACTTGGTTTTCATATAGAGAATAAAAAAGAACAACAACCTACAAGAACAATAAAGCAGTAAAATGTACACAATATTTATGTAAAAATCTCCTTTCTCAATGGAGTATATCAATAACCTACCTCATTGGTTTCTTTACCGATGACTTCACTAGAACAAGAGCAACATCAAATTATAGACTCCAATTATCCTAGAATTAACCTCTTAATCCTAACTCCTTGTAATAGCATTATCATGATCAACACTATAATAATTATAAAATAGCCTACAACGTCAAATAACTTTAGATGACCATGACACGACTAACTCTAGCCCAACTAATTAGCTAACTCTAATTGACACAACTATGGGTAACTCCAGTCTATATTCAAATGGCTAACTCTAGCCCAAAACTCAAAGGTAAACTCTGTGCTCAACTTAGATCTACAAGATAAGAGTGAAAATGAAATACCTACACAAGTTTCTCAAACGAGGAGTAGGTTTACAATGAAGAACAAAAGACAAAGACTCAAACACAAAGAATAAAGAAATATTTAGTTATCACTAGCATATCCTTTGGTGGATGAATCTCTTTTTGAGAAAAAAGTTGTGGGTTTTTTCAAAGAGAAAAATCAATTTTAGGATTTACAAAAGCTAGGTTTTCATCCCACATAATAATGTGGGTATATATATATAGAGCTTGAGGGAGTGAAAACCTTGAGTTTTTTTATTAGTTGAAAGGGAAGAACCATAGTTCTAATACCTCAGGTTTTGACATCTAAAAGTTGCTTGATTTTTGCCGTCACTGTCCAAACAAAAACTTATGTGATGATTCGGTATCACTCATCATTATTCATATAGTGCCAATTGTAGCTTAACTAGTAAGGTTTCCCAGGTTACTATTTGGACCACGACTAAGACACTACGAGTCATAAGGTCTAGTCACAAGTCATAGGGTCTGACTAGTGATCAAACTAGTGAACGTGCTCAAAAGTCTACCAGGTTACGAGTCATGGTGATGACTCATGACCAGTCACCACGAGTAGTTACAAGACCCATAATGACTAGCAACTATTTTTTCTACACGACTCCATTAAGGGTAATTTGGTCTTTTTTGTTACTTTACACTATTCCATGACTTAAAACACATCCTTTGGCCTTATAAACATCATTTAATAAATCATAAAATATTCTCATTCTCTCAAACTTCCTATGTAAGAGAAAAAGCTAGGGTTTTAAGGGATTAATCATCAAGGTTTTAATTGGTGGTTTTCTCTCCAAAATTCTTAGTGCTTTAGGCATGTATCTCTTCTTTAACTGATTTTATATAAAATCATGTGTTTAGTTACTATCAATTTGAATTTAATTGTTTGGTTTTGAATACGGGCTGAGGGAATTTGAATGGTTGCTATATGAATTGATTTCTCATGGTTTTGAATTGGTAATTCATGCTTATTCTTATGGTTCTGCACTAAAATAAATGCATGGGTGTGGGAATAGAAATAGGGAACATGGGTTTCCCCAAATCTATGGTTAATTGGTTCGGAATTGGCTTTAACCTCGACCCAACTTTGTGAAATTAGTTTTGAAACATGAATCTATGCATAGTTCAATTTACTCTTAGAACCTTACATTGTATAAAAGGTTAATGGAGCATAAAAAAAGCTTTGAAAGGCATTGGTGGTGATGGTTTAGTTTTAAATTTGAACTTGGGAGTTAAATTAGTTGAATGAATTTGTTATGGCATAATGGAATTGGCTTCCAAGCATTAAATTTGGTATGACGTTACCAATGGTAAATTCCTTAATAAATGACTCCTTGGTAATGGTTGGTATTATGTGCTAAATGGTTTTAATATGGGCTTTAAGAGGGTTGTGTAGCTCACCATGACAGTGGAGGTCCCAGGGGGACCAATATTAGAAACCACCTTTGCCAGGGTGGGGGTCTTTATGACTGTGTGCAACACTTTATGTATATATTAATATATTTGAATGGATAGGGTCATGGATTACCTGGACCTTCCTCGAATTTCCCTAATTCGTGTGGCTAACACATGTTGTGGCCTTTTTCAACGGAAAAGCTGAACCCATATAGACTATGTGTGCCCTTAGGATGAATAAAGCTATACAATCCAAGTTAATGATTTTAAAATCCCATGTTTAAACTCGGTAATCTATCTCAGCATATTATATATGTGTATTTACAAATATGTGCATATGGTTTTGATTGGTTTCAGACACGACATATTTAATCCCTTACCAATTTATATGCTAGTGCTTATCTTACTAACCATCCCCGGACGTTGCATTATTTCATGATGTAAGGTCCTAGAGGTTTCTCTGTTACCTTGAATAGTATTAGGTGATCCAGTTTTTCAGTTGGTCTGCTTTGAAATAGTGAGCCTCCATCATCTGAAAAGCTTTACTAGTTTATTAGGCTTTTCTTTTTTCATATTTTGGGAATTGTTAGTATTCCATTTTGAATCTTTTGGTCATGGTGGAGGGCATGTCCCGACGGATTTGGTATTTTGGTACATTAGAGGCTTTTGTGGAGAAAATATGGGTTGGATATTGGTTGTTGATTTATATTCTTAATTTGATTATTTATTTGCTCTATTATCACGTCTAATTATCTTCAATCATTTATTTTAGTTATGCTCTATTGGATAGGCTAAGAGAGTGGTCTTCATCCCTCGGTGGGATTGAGATACCCATCATGACTAGGCCCTGGTTCAGGTTATAATAAGATTTGTAGCACAGCATAGGTTCAGGGTCTTTGGGTCTCAACAAAGCCACGTCTAGTAGAGTCCCTTTTATGATGTGTAGCATGCTATACTTATAAGGAGAGGCTATAAGGCATTTAGAAATATTTCTCTTTCTTCTGTTCTAGTTCGGGATATATAGTCTAGTGTCTGGAAAACTCTCTAACTTCCTATTTTACATACCAGATCTTACCTTCCCAAAGATCTGACGTTCGTATAAACTATACTAGGAACTCTGTTCTATGTGAGGACAAAATAGATGGGACTCACCCTGTGTATGGATTGAAGACTCGATCTAGGGTCCCTTCTCCTAATGGTGCTACTCAACATAGAGTTCCACCTATCCAACTAGTCATCCTTGGGCTCCCTGAGATAGTGATATCTTTAAGCAACCGCCTCAGGGAGAAATCTCCAATGCAAAGTTTGTTGGTCCATTCATTTACTTACTTAGTTGGTGACATCTCAGTCTCATCAATTGGATCGTATTAGTTCTATTGCTCCTTTATCCGAGGTCACTTAGGTTGACCAGTTCATAAGGTTGAATCCCCAAACATTTAGGATTAAATTTTGAGAAATATCGTCAGTGTTTGTGGATGAAATGAAAAAGATTTTCAGGGTGATGCATGCTACTAATTATGAAGGGGTAGACTTTGCTGGATATCAAATGAAAGATTTAGTTTATCTATGGTGTGATATTGTAGTTGAGAGGTGATGATGCTGAGCCGATATTATTGGATAATTTTTTGGGTATCTTTCTTGATCATTTCTTTGCTCAAGATCTAAGGGAATCTAAAACTGAGGAGTTTATGAATCTAAAGAAGGGTAAGATGAATGTGTAAGAGTATGCCTTGAAATTTCAGCAGCTGTCTCATCATGATCTGAAGTTGGTATATAGATAGAGATCTAAAATAAGGAAGTTTTCTTCTGGGTTGTCCCCTGACTTGGTATTTAAATATGAGGTTGCAATGTTGAAGAATGACATGGATATCTCAAGGATAGTGGTTTATATGCAGCAGGTAAAAAATAAGAAAAAGAGACAGGTAGAGATGGGAGAGGGGCAGAATAAGAAGTTCAGGTATTTTGAGCAGGGTGCAGGATAGCAGAACAATATGAGAGATAGCATGCAATGAACCGATAAGAAGACTTGGGGAAATGCTAATTCATATTATTCAAATAATGCTTCGTATCCTAAGCCATTTGGCGATTGTTGTTTTCAGGCTAGCAGTGGTCCTATGGAATGGGATGCCCAGTGTTAGGCTAGTAAAACTCTGTTATCCCCACCTTATCCTCTATGCAGATTTTGCAGGTAGCTTTACCGTGGTTATTATGATAAGAGAAGGAAGTTGTGCTTAAATTATGGTTAGCCTGGCTATATGCATTAATATTTCCCTATAGCTAAAGCTGGCACTAGAGCTAATAAGGTTTCGACCACCACATCTTTACCAAAAAGTAAACAAAATATTGGTAGAGAAGATGAAGTAGTGTTTCTCCATTGGTGCTAAGCCGCCACTTTCCTCTTTCAAAAAGTAATACAGAATATTCAATAATGATAAAAATTCAACATCAAGTCTTTTTAATAATCTTTCTATCATATTTGCCTTCTAAGTCCCTAAAATAATTATAAATGACAAATTAGTCTAGGACATAGTTTCTAGGCGCCACATTTGGTCCAACAAGCTATTTTTCTCTTGTGTCATATGCCATCCGCATTCCATAGTCTCTTATGTCTCCATCTACCTCATTAATACCTGAAATCATGCTAATCACATCAGTTAGCTCAATTACATAAAACTAGAGTAAAAACATAAGAAACTAGGCACTTTGTTCTCCAAACTTAGCTAAAATATGGGTAAGCTATGATGCTTAGGCGTATAAATACACCAAATATCACCACCCCACACTTAAATCTTTGTTCGTCCTCGAACAACATATCTATTTATGCTTACTACACAAGTTTTAGCACCCACAAAGGAAAACAAGATGCTCAAATAGGCTCACACCACAATTATGAACAAGAAGTAGATTTATGAATCATTACTAGAGACAACCTACCCTCAAGAATAGACTCATTAAGTTGTCAAATTCATGCATACCGTTTAAGCAAAGAAATCATATAAATTACCTAACCTTAATCAACTATGTGCCCATAGAACAAGAATGTTACCCATAATTGCTCACAATCATGCAATTTCTAACAAAATGGGCACAAGAATCAAGTTGCGCTCACTCTCACAAAGAACTCTCAAATTACAACTGATGACTATATGCTCTCCCTTAGTGTAATACTCCACTAATATCAAAATGCTAAGATTAGTATCAAATAGGTCTTTTACGGGTTGTAATGCAGGCTAAAGGATGGGTAGGAACTATTTTGACCAAAAATAGTGACTATCTTCCCTAAGCTCTTTAATACACTAAATTATGCAACTAAGACCAATTTTTAACAATCAATTTACACCACTTTCATATACCCATATCTTTTGTTTTCACCCTCATATCATTAAACTCAATTAATAACACTATGGTGGGAGTATACAACTCTTTCAAATATTTTTTTTCCTTTTTTTTACACCTATTTCACACTACGCACCCCTATGATAGCCACCTTCAACTTAAGCGATTTGCCTTAGTTGAGGTGCACAATGTCTAAGAAGGATCAGGGCTAAAACAGGTTCATTGTAACATGTTTGGAATAAAATTTGAAACTTTTTCAACAATTTTGGCTACTCCCAACCACATCAATTTCACATGTCAATAACTAGCCTTTGCGAAATCAATTTCACCTTTTTCCTTTTATGGTCAAACTCCTAACTCAAATTGATTTTACCTTAAAGCGCTTAGGAGCTTTTGGATCAAATTACGGTCTATTCAAAAATGGGTTAGGCTACATATAAGGCTAACAAAAGAACTAGCTAAAGGCTCAATGGGGCTAGCTAAGATAATGTGCAAAGGTAGGTCAAAAGAAGGCATGAATAATGGCTGTCAAAGAAATGCCTAAATCATTTCCTAAACATACAATATTTATTTCTATTTGCACACACACCAGGCAAGTTCTAGCATTAGTTGTAATAAGGAATATACAACAGTCTTACACACTCATGGCACATGGTCAACTCAATTAGGAGAATTATAGATTCTCGATCCAATAATTATTGAGTCGAGAATCTATAATGATCCATCACATACTCATGCTATAATGCCATGTGATCCATAAGAACATTTATATGCAACAAATGACTAATTTTCTCTTAAGACGGTCTTCATCCATCCATCATCGAGAAAAACACCTAACTATGACTAAATCAAACAAACATCTAACAAGAAACAAAATAAACAAAATAACTAATCCTATCATAGAAGTATACTAAGGAGAAGGTACTAATTTCTTACAAAACAAGCAGTAAAGTAGCCAACCACCCCACACTTAATCTAGCCACTGTCCCCAGTGTAAATAACAAGCTAAAAAACCTGGCTAGTAGTACTCTTCATCCATATTAGGAGTCATGCCATCTGTATGGAGATCATCATCAGAGCCATTTTATCATATCACCCATGCCAGCTACACATAATGAAACTAACTACAATTAAGATGAAGGCGGTGAAGTTACCACCCCACACTTAATTTTTTAGTATAAACCAATTAAGTGTTATTGTCGGGTACTCAGACTTCGCCGACATACACTTGGATATGGTGCACCAACATTTGTCATAATACAATTCACTCACTTCAATTTCCCCAATTCTATTTCATTGAAGCACTTTGTGAACAAAATTATACCCTACAACTTCAACCATATAAAGATATACAGAACACCATCACTTTTACACAATTTTCTCAACATTATGTTAAATATAATAAGATAGAAACTAATGGTTACACAACTACTATATTGGTTAAGAACAATTCACTCATATGTATAAGCTCAAGTACTATAACAATGGTTCTTATCTTCCCAAGATGTTCAAAATCCTTCTTTGACATAGACATAGCAAGAATTTAATTTATAATCCTCAAGAAATCAATAAACTATAACAAAAAGTCACAATAACTAAGGGTTAAGAAAGTAAAACTTACTTTAAAGATGGAAGATTGAGGAAGGAAGGGGGAAATTCTTAAGCTTGTTAAGCAAAGAGTAATCTTGAAGGACAAAGAGAATAGTAAGGGAGAAATCTTGTATAGCTTGGGGGTGAAATAAGGATGAATTTGGGCATTTAGGGTGTAGAGTCTATTGAAAGAATGAAATTCGAGTCGGGTTGACCCAAGTTAAAGTTAGATTTATCTTGAAATTTGAAGGATATGCGGTGCATATGTTATCGCACATCATTAAGTGTGCGTCGCACAACCTATCGCTCAATAAAAAAGTGAGCATGTGTGTTGGTCTAGGCGACGCATAAGTAATCGCACAACCTCAAGTGTGTATCACACAACCTGCCGCATAAGGTGAGTTAGGCGCCACATTTGTTATCGCATAAGTTAGGCTAGGCGCCGCATAGGTAGTCGCACAAGTGAAACAGTGGAGGTATGCGGTTGGGTGTGCGACGCACAAGCCATCACCAAATTTAAGGTGTGCGCTACATAAGGTATAATATACGTGAGGGTGATCTTAAACTATGTCTTAGGAGATGCCTTTGCCATGGCCTATGTAAACTTGGGCACCACACACCCTGTAGTACACTTAAACTTGGATGCCATGCACCCCATTCTTCATATAAAGCATTGAGAAAGGTCCGTAATATAGGGGCCTCACTCTCGCACCCCCATCAAGGTTAGGGGTGGGCTTCAGGATCGAGCCTATTAGCCCGATCCCTACGCTACCACCACAGACCTTCTTGAAAATCACAAAATAAAGTCGCACTGTAAAAATTTGGGAGGAGGATTAACATAATTTGGGTCACAACTCTAACACGAGTCATGACTCGATCCTTACACATTTGACCACTCTAACTTACCTGCAATGTTCCCATTACTCCTAAACTTACCACTGTTGATATGACTCAATTCCAAACCAAATTTTGTGCCAATCAACTTCTTAGTACCTCATGCACCTACACTTAATCAATAATAACTAAAAATGATTAGAAGGATGGGTTGCCTCCCACCAAACACTATAGTTTTAGTCATGGCTCGACTTTTATTTTTGTATTTTTATTTAACATGATAAAATAAAAGTAAAATCATGGGTTGCCTTCCATGCAGCGCCTGATTTAATGTCGCAGCATGACTCGATTATCTTGACTACTCAGACTTCGTCAAGATACATCGATGATACCATTTGTACCTTATTTGTTGGATCAAGATAATGCTTTATTCCAAGTCTAGCCACTATGAAGTCACTTATATCCTTGCTTGCAAGTTCAACCAAAGCAGTTATGATCTCTACAGTAGGTCTATCTTTAACTGGTACCTCTCGCTCATCTTCATAGAATACATTAGTAATTGAAAAGACACTCATCTCCTTTTGTTGTTTCATGGATTTACATACTTCAAAACTAACCTCTTTCCCGTTAAGCCTAAATTTCAGCTCATTCAACTCTAGGTCAACTAATACTCTCCCGATAGCTAAGAATGGCCTGCCTAAAATTATGGGTACTTTAAATTCCACTTTGTAATCAAGAATTAAAAATTCGGTAGGAAATATAAAATTGGCCACCTTTACAAATACATCATGTAGAATCCCAACTGGACTTTTTATCGATCTATCTGCCATTACAAGTCGCATGTTTATGGGTGTGGGGTCTCCCAAACCCAACTTCTAATAAATAGCTAGCGGCATCAGATTGATGCTAGCTCCCAGATCACATAAGGCCTTAACAAAATCAAGAGACCCAATCGTACAAGGGTTGGTGAATGCTCATGGGTCTGCCTTCTTCTGCACCAGTGACCTTGTAGAAATAACACTATAATAATAGAGATTATCCACTGGTTCATAGCTTATCGCTCTTCTCTTCGTCACAAGATCTTTCACAAATTTAGCATATCCTGGCATCTGCTCAAGTGCTTCAACTAAAGGCACGTTCACTGTCAATTACTTTAACATAATCATAAATTTGTTAAACTTGCCTTCATCTTTTTTCTTCTTTAATTATTGTGGAAATGGGGGGGGTGGTCTTGAGATTTCAATTGGAGGAACTTTTACCTCCTTTCTTATGCCTTGCTCCACATCACTAACATACTTTGTCTTAGGTGGTTGTTTCACTTTCGCACTTTTATTTTTCGAACCTCCCAACTCCAAAGGCACCACTAAAGATTCATCAACCATATCCTAATCCATTTTGACCACATTAGTATGAGAGGATGCTCTCATTCCTGGACTAGATAACATCATACCACTCCTAGTGGTATTAGCCATATATGATCCATCAGTTCTCAAATTTTGAACTATATCACTTGGTAGAGTCCCATTCTGTCTTTGGTTGAATGCTGCGGATAATTGGCTCATCTGCTACTCCAATTGTTTAATAGCGATTGAGTGCAAATTTACTAGTTGACTCATGGAAGATATGTCACTTTGCATAGTAGTCACTCCAAAATTGGTTGCCTTAACTCTCTTTAATAGTTTCTCCATCATGTCCTCTATGGATATTTTTCCTGAACTGGTGGCAGCATTATCACGACTTCCAGGAGGTACATACAGTCCACTCCTTTCACTTTTATTCTTCCAATCTCCTTGATGGTTCCAACCTTGGTTTCCTTGACCACCGATCCAAAACCCCCTGGATATGCAAATAATTAGCCTCTTCCTTAGTGCTCGATTTATCTTCTTTACCATGGGACCCCACATTTTTACTTTTTCTATATTTCCTGATAGCAAATATTTCATAAGTAGATCTATCTGGGTTTTTATGTGAGCCATATCCTGATCATGATCCTCTTCTCTCCTATGCTGCTCTACTAATATTACACTAGACCCAGTATTGCTTACTACCATAGAATCTCTACTATACTAAGCTCTACTTGTCTTAGTCATTCTTTATAACATGTCCGCAGCCTCAGTAAAGGTGAGCTCTATAAATGCTCCTCCTGTAGCATTATCCACTATTGTCTTTGTAAGTTAGTTCAAAGCTCTATAGAATATTCTCATCAAGTGTTCATTAGTCATCTTATAGTTTGGGCATTGAGTCAACTTATTTTTAAACCTTGCCCAAGTCTTATGTAAAGCTTCATTAGGTAATTTCCTAAAGTTGCTAATCTCATCCCTCAACTGTAATATTCTAGAGGACAAAAAGAACCTTTCTAGGAAAGCTTCTTTTAATTGCCTCCAGTTTGTTATAAAATCAGGAGTCAGCTCATTCAACCATATAGTTGCCTCTCCAGACAGAGACAGTGGGAACAATCTTAAATGAATAGCTTTTTGTCCCACTCCAGGATTATCAAATGACTTACAAATACTGATAAAATTCACCAAATATGGATTTGGATCATCACCAGGTAATCCACCAAAGAGTCCTTTCAGATTCAGTAGCTGGATCATAGTACTGGTGATGTTGAATTTTACCCAGGAGCTAGTGGTCGTAGAATGATTGCCCCTGTAGATTCGGTTCCATCTAAATCATCCTCATCATTGTCAATATCAAACTGCACAGCTTGGTGGTCTAGTCTTCCTTTGAATGGACGATTTCGATTTATAGGTGCAACTACCCCTGCTGCACGCCTCTTATTAGCCAGGTCAATGAATCATCATCTCCCAGGTCTTCTTCATCTAGATTAGGTCCCCGACCTGGGTTATCCCCATTCTGTTGATTTAATTGAGCATTAGCCAAAGCGGCTAATCTTTTTGCTTATGTTGGTTAGCCATTATTTTAATCAGATAAGGTTCAGGATTGAAGGGTAATAATGGTTCTCCTAAACTTCTAGTTCATGGAATAAACAACAATGAGCATGCAACGAACAAAACCAATAAATAAACATAAAATAAGGAAACTTGACTAACAGTCAATTAACACACAAAAACTCAATCGATAACCGTATTCCCCTGCAACGACACCAAAATTTGATAAGCCCAAATTATACCTCTCTTACGAGAGCATAAACGGTCAGTGTCAAATATAGAACCCGACTAGGTTGGGGTCGAATCCCATAGGTAATATGGTGCTAATTAAGTTTTTAATCATTCGTTTCCATAAAACAAAAAAGGGAGAATTTGATTCAGTTCACAAATTAATGGTTTCAGTTTAACAAGATGAGATATGTGTAGTAGTATTCGAATTTAGAGAAATAGCAAGCTAGGGTTATGTCCACCTTGTAGTTTTTAATACTTTCTAACTATGGTCTTAACAAATGTATACATGCATTATGCTTATAGAGAAGCGTATTGTATTTAATAACATAATCCTAGTATTTCTCAACCATCAAGGACTAATTCACTTTAGTTCTCTCGAATCAAAAGTGTTTACAAAAACAATACAAAATCTCCAAGTAGTTAATCCTGTTAAGGCATTAACATATGAAATAGCGGTTGGAAATCCTATTTTCTTGTCACTACACTCTTTTTTGAACAACAACCTTTCTCTCGAACAAGTTGTATTTTAAGGCACATCCTCTATGTTTGCAACAACGAGAGTTCAAGATAAACAAAGAGAGTATGATGTAAACAAATCAATGCATAATGAATTCAAAATCCAAAGTAATAGATTGTATGCTACTAGGCTTCCATAACCCTAACTAATAAACTTAGCTACTCATGAATAAAATAGAAATCACAAGAGAAATATTCATCATACCAAAAATTAAACAAAATCTTGGTGGAGAAGATGAAGTAGCGTTTCTCTCTTGGTGCTAAGCCGCCACTCTCCTCTCTCAAAAACTAATACAGAATATTCAATAATGATAAAAATTCAGCATCAAGTCTTTTTAATAATCTTTCTCTCATATTTTCCTTCTAAGTCCCTGAACTAATTATAAATGATAAATTAGTCTAGGACATAGTTTCTAGGCACCACATTTGGTCCAACAAGCTACTTTTCTATTGTATCATATGCCATTTGCATTCCATAGTCCCATTATGTCTTAATCTACCTTATTAATACCTAAAATCATGCATATCACATCAGTTAGGTCAATTACATAAAACTAGAGTAAAAACATAAGAAACTAGGCACTTTGTTCTATAAACGTAGCTAAAATATGGGTAAGCTATGATGCGTAGGCATAAAAATACACCCAAGATAACTAATCAAAGTGAGGCTCAAGCTGATTTTGTATCAAAAACTTCTTCTACTCCTCTATCTCTAGAAGAACTATGGAGGAGAAGAATCGCATCCTCAGACAACGTATTAATGCTACTGACCAAGATCTAAGGAATATGGTGAAATTATTGGCTCATATAGTTGCTGGAAAAGCTCAAGGACAAGCCATTCCAACCATAGGTTCTAGTGGTCCAGATAGGACAGCTAGCCTACGGACGTAAGATTTTCTTATGTTGGATCCTCCCACATTCACTAGATCAGATATTAATAAAGATCCACAGGACTTTAATGATCAAATCATATGGTCTCTAGATGTTGTACATGTATCGGGTAAAGAGACAGTTGACCTAGCAGCATATAGATTCAAAAGGGGGGCTGTATTTTTGTATGAAGACTAGAAATGATGTAGGGCTATAGATGCACCTTCAGCTACTTGGAAAGAGTTCAAAGAGGCATTTTTTGATCATTAACTTCCATTTAAGATTCAAGAAGCCCGTGCAGATCAGTTCTAAGATCTCCGCAAAGGCAATATGAGCGTGAGGGAGAATAGCCTCCGGTTTACCTCTTTGGCTAGGTATGCTCCTAATATTGTAGCTACTATGGATGATAGAGTTCATCGATATGTAGATAGGTTGGATCTATATCTGGTTAAAGATTGTACTATTGCTGCTTTGAAAAAAAATATGGACATAGCAAGGATACAAGTTTTTGCACAAAAAATAGAGGATCAGAGACAAAGAAGAAGAACACAAGAATTGGAAAAAAGGTATTCCACGAAGGCTAGATCTATGGGATAGTTTATAGCATTCCAAAGAGAGTTTAGGCCTTAGTTTTCTAATAGACCACCTAGGACATTATTTTTTTTATCATGTAGCTAGTTATCCACCGCAGTTTTAAGGGTCCAAAAGCAATCAGTATGGGCAAAAAAGTAAGAGTCAGAGTTAACGGACAATGGGGTATCAAGAGCAAGAGAGTATAAGACAATTAAGACCTCCTCAATATCCATGTAAACAATGTGGAAATCTTTATTTAGGTGCATATTAGTTTGGGAAAAATGCTTGCTTTTGGTGTGATACGTTAGGAAATATGATGATAGAATGCCCACAAAGGGGCATAAGTGGAATGGCATGACCTACTGGATCAGCCGTTGCATCATTATCATCGATGCCATATTCATGTAGAGGTGTACAGCCTATGGGTTATGGTAGAGGTGTCAAAGGAGCAACTAGCTCTAGTGGAATTCAGAATCATACATATGCTTTAGCGGATCGACAAAATTTAGAGGCTTCTCCGGATGTGGTTATAGGTACATTGTCCATTCTTTCACATGACGTGTATACATTAATTGATCCGGGTTCTATATTATCATTTGTCATTCCATTGGTTGCTGGAAAGTCAAAAAGAACTCCAAAATTACTAGTTAAGCTATTTGAAGTATCTATACCAGTTGGTGAATCTATTATAACTAGGAGAGTGTATCGAAATTGTATAATAACTATTTGTGGTCGGGATATAATGGCTGACCTGGTTGAGTTAGAAATGGTAGATTTTGAAGCTATAATGGATATGGATTGGTTCGTTTCTTGTTATGCTGCAGTAGATTGCCAAACTAAGAGGGTGTATTTTCATTTTCCATGGGAGACAACCCTTGAATGGAGGGGTAACATTTGTGCGCCAAGAGGTAAATTTATTTCTTATTTTAAGGCAAATAGGATGATTTCCAAGGGTTATATATATCATTTTTTTTGAGTAAAAGATACAGATATGGAGCCACCAACTCTTCAAACTATTCCAGTGGTAAATGAATTTCCCCATGTATTTCTAGAAGATCTTCCAGGTTTGCCACCAAAATGAGAAGTAGAGTTTGGTATTGATGTAATACCAGGTACTCAATCAATCTCAATTCCTCTATATATAATGGCAACAGAACTGCGGGAGTCAAAATAGCAATTGAAAGACTTGCTAGAAAAAGGATTTATAAGGCCTAGTATGCCCCCTGGGGTGCACCAGTGTTATTTTTGCCTAAGAAAGAAGGCTCATTGAGAATGTGTATTGACTACCGACAACTTAATAAGGTAACTATTAAGATCAAATATCCCCTTTCAAGAATTGATGTCTTATTCGACCAGTTGCAAGGCGCCAAGTACTTTTCAAAGATTAATTTGAGGCCAGGTTACCACCAAGTGAGGGTCAAAAAGAATGATATATCCAAGACAACTTTTCAAACACAGTATGGTCATTATGAGTTTCTAGTCATGTGCTTTGGTCTAACTAATGTGCCCGAAGCTTGTATGGATTTGGTAAATAGGGTGTTCAAGCCATTCTTGGATGTGTTTATGATAGTTTTAATAGATGATATTCTAGTTTATTCAAGATCAAATGAGGACTATACCAGTCACTTATGACAGGTGTTACTGATTCTTCGTGATTGTAAGCTATATGCAAAATTCTCTAAATGTGAGTTTTAGTTCAAATATGTGGCATTTTTAGGTCATATTGTATCTGATGAAGGGATAATGGTTGATACTCAAATTATAGAAGCCATGAATAACTGACTAAGACCTATAACGCCTATGGATGTTCGTAGTTTCCTGGGGTTGGCAGGTTATTATAGGAGGTTTGTTGAAGGGTTTTCTTCAATTTCTGCACCTTTAACAAAGCTAACACATAAAGATTCCATGTTTCAATGGAATGATGCATGTGAAAGGAATTTCCAAGATCTGAAGAATAAGTTGACTTTTACACCCGTATTGGTTCTTCCAAAAAGGCATAGAGAGGTATACAGTGTATTGTGAGGCTTTAAGAATTTTCTTAGGGTATGTATTGCTGCAGCATGGTAAATTCATAACATATGCCTCAAGACAATTACAACCACATGAGAAGAATTATCCGACGTATGATCTGGAACTAGTAGCGGTTAAATTTTCCTTACAGTTATCGCGTCACCACTTGTATGGGATTCATGTTGACATATATACCGACCACAAGAGTTTGCAATTTATCTTTAATCAGAAAGACCTAAATTTAAGGCAACGAAGATGGCATGAATTATTAAAAGACTGACATTGATATCTTATATAATCTGGGAAAAGTAAATATGGTAGTAGATGTATTAAGTCAAAATACCATGGAACCATCTATAGAAAGACAAGGGATGCCTAAAGATCTGTACCAACTAGCCAATTTAGGAGTTCACTTTCTTGAAACTCTAGATGAAGGGCTTATTGTACATAATGTGGCAGAATCTTTATTAGAAGCTGAAGTTAAAGAGAAGCAATATGTAGATCCTATACTATTACAACTTAAGGAGAATGTACAATATGGTATGAAAAAGTTATTTGAGATAACGCAAGAGGGAGTACTTCGGTGCCAAAACCAATTATGTGTGCCTAATGTATATGGTCTAAAAAAGAGGATGATGACAAAAACACATAATTCAAGGTATTCTATCCACCCGGGGTCAACTAAAATGTATCATGATTTGAAAGGAATGTATTGGTAGGGTGACATGAAGAAAAACATTGCAGAATTTGTAGCCGAATGTCCAAATTATCAAAGAGTTAAAGTAGAGCATCAAAAACCTGGGGGTTATATGCAATGTATAGATCTTCCAATCTGGAAGTGGGACATGATTAACATGGATTTCTTCACCACTTTCCTAGTAAATCTCAAAAGTTTGATTCCATATGGGTGATAGTTGATAAGCTTACCAAATCAACACACTTCCTACTCATTAGGACCACTTATATAGTTGAAGAGTATCCCAAATTATATATCAAAGAGATAGTTTGACTACACGAAGTACCAATCTCTATTATATCAAATCGAGGAGCTCAATTTACTGAAAATTTTTGGAAGTCTTTTCAGAGAAATTTAGGGACACAAGTGAATCTAAGTACAACTTTTTACCTTAAAACAGATGGACAAGCAGAACTTACTATTCAAATACTTGAAGATATGCTACGAGCTTGTGTATTGGGCTTTAAAGTTAGTAGGAATGATCATTTACCTCTCATAAAGTTTTCCTACAATAATAGCTATCATTCAAGTATCAAAATGGTTTCATATGAAGGTTTGTATGGAAGAAAGTATAGATCACCAATTGGATGGTTTGAAGAGGGTGAAACTGCCTTGTTCGGACCAGATTTTGTTCATCAAGATATGGAAAAGGTTAAAGTGATCTAACAACGGATGAAGACAGCCCAAAGTCGACATAAGTCATATGCAGATATTAGAAGAAGGGGGATAAAGTTTGCTAAAGGTGATTGGGTATTCTTAAAGGTGTCACCAATGAAGGGGGTTACGAGATTTAGTAAGAAAGGAAAACTAAGTCTATGTTATATAGTCCCATACAAGATTACTCAGAGGTTTGGCCAAGTAGCTTATAAATTAGAGCTACCCTAAGAGCTCTCAATAGTTCATCTAGTATTTCACGTCTCAATGCTTCAAAAGTGCATGGGTGATCCATCTCATATTACTTATACTGAAGATGTACAAGTTACGAAAGATCTCACCTATGAAGAAATACCTATTGCTATCCTAGATTGATAAGTTAAAAAGTTAAGGAGTAAAGAAATAGCTTCGGTAAAAGTTCTTTAGAGAAATCAACAAGTAGAAGAGATAACATGAGAAGCTGAAGAAGTGATGAAATCTAAGTACCTCCATTTGTTCAAATACAAAGAAAAAGTCCAAGATGCTGAATTGGAGGAATAACAAGTAAGTATAATATATAAGTACTATGTGATAATAGGGATATTTAACTTAGGCTTGAACTTGTTTTGGCTAGATAGTTATGCTAACATTCGAGGACGAATGTTTCTAAAAAGGGGAGGATTTGACACCCCGTTTATTGGATGTACTTTTCCTATTTATATGTAACTTGGTATAGCCTTGTGGTATAGGTAATGGATGAGATTTGTTATGCAAGTATTAATGGTGTAGATGAAATTTTAGATGCTTTCTGTATGTTTTTATGCGACACGATCAAGTTAACATCGATAAAAACTATTTAAACTTGGGATCGTAAGCTAGTATTTGTATCTAAATTTTAAGGTGACCAAGTGTATATAAGTTGAAAGTTAGATTAAAGGGGTTAGGAGCTGGAAATGAAATAAAATATTGAGGTGCTTGCCTAACTTAATTAAGCTAGTAGGTGAGTCACCTACTTAAGCTATTTGGACCAAATTAATGGACCCATGGCTTTGGACCAGATTTGGGCCTATACTAATGTACTCATTTGGGCCAAACTGAACAAAAGAGGAAGAAAATGGAGAAATGGCCCAACACTTAAATCTGCCAAAGGCCTAAGTTAATTTAGCCTAAAATAAGAATTTAAGAAAGTAGGTGCATCACCTACTTTGAAATTTTGAGCAGCTTGAACCCTTAAGTAAATGCATCACCTGTATCACCTACTTTGAAATTTTGAGCAGCTTGAACCCTTATGTAAATGCATCACCTAGTTGGACCAATTTGTGGCTGGAAATGAGGTCAATAATAAGGGCTCAATATAAGATCAATATAGCTGTCCATTTTACTTATTTTAACCACAATATTCCCTTTTAAATTTAAGCTTTCTCCCTTTCTTAACAAGGATAATAACAGCAACCCTAAAATTTCTTCTAGGGTTCTCGAAAAACCCTCATCTTTGCAAGCTAAGGTAAGTGAAAACACTCAAGTTTTAGCTTAATTATCTCATGGAATATTAGGAAAACATGCTATAGGTGTCTAATTATAAATACATGGCAGAATATAGAACAACTACTTGCTCACTTTTTCTTTGTTATTAAGAGATCTCTTTTCTTCTTTAGTTTAAAGTGTGAAGGAAAGAGAAAGTTGAAGTTTTTGAAGAGTTCAAATTTAAGTATAAGTTGCAGAATTAAGGTAAGGTGCAGAAGCAAGGTATGTCGGTACACCATCGAACTAATTATTGCATTTGTTTGCTGCCCAATCTATTTTGCGTATTGTTTGGAATGTTTAATGAATCCGAGGTGGTTTCGATGAACCTTATAAGGACCTGTATGGTATGTGAGTGTAATTGGAGGAGAAAAGGGTTAAAATAACACCCTTGATTGATAGATTAATGTCTTACTACCCGGTTACTATTTTGGGTGAAGTCAAGTAGCCTAAATGTGTTGGTTGGTTGCTAATACTAGTTTTCTGTATATTCTATTACCGATAAGTAATCTAAAAGGTGGGAAGTCAAGTTGGGTTAGTTTCGAGTTATGTTACCAATTATGTAAGGCATACACCATTTTGTACTTTTTGGAATGAAATCGAGCATTTGTTCCATCAAGTAAGTTTCCAAGGTTATCCTACAACAAGTAATACATAAGATCAGTGAATTATATCTCATGAATCCAAAGACCTTGTTCCCACTCTATAACATATTAAAACACCTTAGTACATGCTTATTATTAAACCTGTACACCTATCTTCACTAGAAAATTTCAGACGTTCTCCATTTATTCAAATAAGACCCATGTGTTATTTTCAGCTCCTAAACACTTCATTTGTGTGCCAACAACTCCCTACCTCATTGTTGTTTCATTAAGTGTCCATTTACATGTCTCTTATTAGTAGATTATTAGTTCAAGGTACCATAATGTTATGACCGCCAAGTAATAATCTCAAAGGCTAAATAAACTAAGTAACGCAAATCTGTAAAACGAGTGGCAGCTCAGGGTCATAATCCTAGCATGGGTCGATCTCGATACCTTTATATGTGGGTGGAAGCTCAGGGTCAATAGCCTAGCATGGGCCGATCCTAATGTTCATATGTGGGTGGCACCTCAGGAGCGTAAGCCTAGCATGGGTAGATCCCGATTTATCTACTTACCACTGATCAGCTGGTCATTTGCGTTATATAGCTTACAAAGATTATGAAGTAGGAAAGTAAAAATGAAGAAAAGAATGTAATGTACATGGTCCCGCAAGTATATGTAAAGGTGGTCTACTAGTGCTACTTATACACTTGTATCTGATTTCTATTGAGCTCTCATATCATCTGTTGTTACCTTTAGCCTTACATATTTATTACATATTTTCATACTGACGTCCCTCATAGGGGACCTGTATTTCATGCTGCAGGAACAGGTGCTTCAGCTAATACACCTCGCTAGTAGGAGCACAGGCTATTCAGTGACTATTGGTGAGCTCCAGGTTGATTCATGGCTTTTCGAGTCTATTCCATTTATTTTGGATTGTGTAGTAGTCAAGATTAGGGCGGGGGTTTGTCCTGACCCTAACTAAAGTCTATGTATTTTTTAGAGGCTTTGTAGACTAATGTAAAGTACAACATGGTAGTGTTTTGTCTTTTAGATTTGGTGACCCCAACGATCAAGTATTGTATATATAATTTTGTGCTTTCCAATGTAGATATTTTCATCTATGCATAATATTATGTTTTTCAGAACCTTTGGTTGTCATAGTTACATGCATGGGAAGTACAAGGTTATAGATTGGTTCTCTCAGGCCTCTACGGCTACGGTTGCCTGTTCGCCCAAATAGGATTTGAGGCATGACAAAAGTGGTATCAGAGCAAGTCATCCTAGGGAGTCTCAAAGCCGTGACTACGTAGAATCTTACTTATGGGTGCGTTGTGCACCATATCTATAAACAAAACACTATGGGCATTTAGGGGATGTTTTTTTTTTTTTTTTCACATATTAGATCGTGCAATAGAGCCCAAGTCATAGGTGAAGTCATAGTTAACCACTAAACCTATTTTTTCCTCATTATAGTAAAGATGCTAGTTACAAGAAGGAGTAAAAATACATGTAAGAGAATAGACGTGGCTGTCGGAGAAGGGAAAAACAAGTCACCACCTAGAAAGCTAATCAAAGTAAGGCTCAAGTTGAGTTTGTATCACAAACTTCTTCTACTCCTCCATCTTCAGAAGAACTAAGGAGGAGAAGAACCGCATCCTCAGAACCACCTATTAATGCTACTGACCAAAATCTAAGGAATGCGGTGCAATTATTGGCTTGTATTGTTGTTGGACAAGCTCAAGGACAAACCATTCCAACCACAGGTTCTAGTGGTGCAGATAGGATAGCTAGCCTACGGACTCAAAATTTTCTTAAGTTGGATCCTCCCACATTCACCGGATCAGATATTAATAAAGACCCACAAGACTTTATTGATCAAATCTAAAGGGCTCTAGATGTCATGCATGTATCAGGTAAAGAGACAGTTGAGCTAGCAACATATAGATTCAAAGGGGAGGCTATATTTTGGTATGAAGACTAGAAACGATCTAAGGGTATCGATGCACCTTTAGCTATTTGGAAAGGGTTCAAAGAGGCATTTCTTGATCATTACCTTTCATTTGAGATTCGAGAAGCCCGTGCGGATCAGTTCCCGAATCTTTGCCAAGGAAATACAAGCGTGAAGGAGTACAACCTCCGGTTTAACTCTTTGGCTAGGTATGCTCCTAATGTTGTAGCTACTATGGACGATAAATTTCATCGATATGTGGATAGGTTAGATCCATATCTGGTTAGAGATTGTACTATTACTACTTAGAACAAAGATATGGACATAGCAAGGATACAAGCTTTTGCACAAAAAATAGACACTACCTGAAATTAGGCCTATGGCAATAAATTTTTTAGCGACGGTTCAAAAACTGTTGCTATAGGCAGTCTATAGCAATGGTTATAACCGTTGCTAAAAAGTTGGACTCTAATGTCATGGTCTAGTGACACAATCGTTGTCACTTATGTATAACCGTTGATATAGGTATACATATAACAATAGTTTTAAAACCGTTGCCATAAAAAAATCTATAGCAAGACCTACTTCTTAATTATACAATAGTTATTAAATCCCTCTAATTTCCTCACTTATTTTTTTCATACGTAACCCGCCAAAATAAAAAATTTAGGACCCAAAATTTTCATAAACCGCAAAAAGAATATTTTAGAACCCTCATATCCGAGACACCCAAATCTCACTAGAACCTACCATTTCTCTCACTAGAACCTTTCAAATCTCTCTAGTCGCGCAAATCTCATGGCCAAATCTGTGATATTTATGTGAAATTAAAGCATGGATGGAGCTTATTTTGCAATTTCTTTCATATACTAGTGTCGCTGATCTGTGAAGTCAAAAAATTGTAGGGTTTTCTTCAATCCGTGAAATTTTAGCTGAAGAAACAATTTTAAGGTTAATCTATTTTATTTCTCTAAAAATTGATGTTGAATTTCTGTTGCATGAGTGTTTTTGTGTGTGTTTCAAGAGAAATTTGTGTGAATCTCTTAAAATGCAATAAGAATCTCATTAGAACCTAAGAATCTTCCAAATCTCACTAGTCGCGCAAATCTCATGCCCAAATCTGTGACATTTATGTGAAATTGGTGCATGGATGGAGCATATTTTGAAATTTCTCTCATTTTTGGAGATTTGCTGATCTGTGAAGTCAAAAAATTCTACATTTTTTTCAATCCGTGAAATTTTGGCTGAAGAAATAATATTATGGTTAGTTTCCACATCTTGAATCGGTTAAACTTAAGAGGAAAGCGAGATCTGCTATGTTTAATTTGATACCTGAAGATTGGAGAGGGTCTGTTACTCCATGGGTTGCGGAAATTACAAAGTTGTTTAGACGATTGAAAGCTCTTCACTTTAGGAGAATGATTGTTAGGGATTCGGATCTCGAATTGCCTGCGATTCGTCGTGGTAAAGTTCTTCAGGTTTTGAAGCTGGATAAGTGTTCTGGATTCTCTACTGATGGACTTCTGCATATTGCTCATTCCTGCAGGTATAAATTTGATATTTTGAATTTTGTTTATTGCAAGTTGAGCTGATTTCAGTTCAATTGTGAGTTTATTTACTTTAATTAACTATTGTCAATGAGAATTTCCTTAATTAAGATCCGAAGGGATGAATCATTACCATGTTCATCTTTATAGGATATCTCATTGGAAATAAGGTTGTTTATGATAGAGATAGAGATGTTGTTTATGATAGAGATCTAACAAGGTTGTAAGTTTACTGTGCTTTTGGAATGCGCCGAAGAAGTACAGGAGATTGGATTCTAAGCTTAAAACAAAAATGATGGAACTTAAGAGAGGTTCATCAGGACAAAGCAAATTTCGGTGAATCAATAGTATAATGTTGAAATTTTCTCGGTTTAAAGAGGGATTGAAGGAGATAAAAGGTGTCTTTGAACAGTTCGGTTCGTAGCTTCTGTATATGTTTGGCTTTATGAGTTTTCGTTACATCTTTACTACCAATAGATTTATGCTTGTTCTGTCTTTGGTTCTTTTCATAAGATGAAGATTCAAATGGGACTATTGACCAGGATGAACTAAATAAATGCATAAAGAAGCTTTAATTTGTTGTTCAAGAGGAAGAAATTGATGATCTTTTCGACTCCTATGATCTGGATGAAAAGGAAGGGATTCAATTCAATGAGTTCATTATTTCTTCTATGTCTTCTTTATCTTGTGGTGGATTCATCCTCCTCCTCCGATAATGTATGCAAAAACTATCCTCTTCGCTGTTCTTCTTTTGTGTACTTTTACTAGATATTTACTTATCATGTGAAGCTATATTCCTGAGATTAGTAGTTGTGGTGTTGGTCTTGTAGTTTCTTGTTGTTCGATTAATTTTTACTATCTGTTGATTCCTTATATCTCGATTGTCGTAGTGTTTTGTTGTAGTTTCTGTTCTGTTGCTATTTGTTGTTTCTTATCTTCCGTTACTTTCTGTGCTGGACTGCTTTAGACCGTCTTTTTCTTGCGTTGAGGATCTGTAGAAACAACCTCTCTACATCTAAGGTAGGGGTAAGGTCTGCGTACACTCTCCCCTTCGTAGACCGCACTTTGTAGCATCTCGCCACTTCTCTTTCCGAATGTTTTTTCATACAATTCTTATACTAGCTTTCTTGTATAAGAATTCTTACTCTGGACTGCTTCACCATTCAAATTAAGAGATTTTTATGCATTTGTTTCCCACATTAGAGTATGGGATTAAGCCCAAGTTATAAATGTGTGAATGCATTAGTTTCGTGGGGATGGGGGTTGCGTAGTGTAGTTTCTAGTATGCATTAGTTTCGTGGGGATGGGGGTTGCGTAGTGTAGTTTCTAGTATTCTGCATTAATGGTATTTAGTAGTAACTACTTCTCATGTATGTAGCTTACTTCTGTTTATCTTAAGTATGCAATAAACTCCAAATGTACATGCTTAAGTCTAGGTGACCTCGATCATTTCTTATGTGTGTTGCATTAAGCTATCTTGAGTACAAGTTCTTCGTGAATCACATTCTCTGATTACATCTTTTAGTTGTTACTGGATGCTTTCAATGCTATGTTTTATTCTATGGGATGAAAAAGGAAGCTTCTTTGGTGCAACCTTTTTGCTTTATGGATGGATAAAATTTTCGAAGTACCAATGTGCCAGGAAGCTTTGTTTGGTCAGTGTCGCGGATCTTTGTTTTCATGTTTCTAGTTGATATTTCCTTTGTCACCCAGTTTACTTCAGAATGTTGTTGGATATGAGGGACCCCTTTCATTATTACATTCTTTTTTTTTCTGAACTTTACTTTCATTTTGTTCTCGTTATTAGATTGTTTAGTTAGACGATTAGGACCAAAGCTTCTAGGACGAACAGATGATACAGGGGTAAATAAACTTCATTCCACATTGTCTCTTACTTCCATTGCTCTCAAATCTTTTGTAAACTTTTGCATGGAATTCCTTCTCTAAACCAACTCTATTCCCTTGTTTCTCTGTTGCTGTTCCAGCAGAAGATGGTCAAGGATTTTGTTAAAATCCTCAATCAAGAGAACTCTGAGGAAGTGCCTGCTGGCTTGAAGCTCCCAGAGCCCTTTAGTCAACTTGTTGCTGAAACGAAAAACAACAAGTATAGCGCAAAATAATTTGCTTTGGTGTTAAAGGGAATGGTATGTGCATGTCCTTTCTCTAGCCTTTCTAGTAGTGCATGTCTATTAGCCTTATTTGCTATTGCCTTCTCTTGAACTTTCTACTGTCAGGTCAGGGATTGGGCTGAGTTACTTACTGACCCCACTTTGGTATCGAGTGCGCACAGGTGCAGAATGATATAGCTCCTTCTTAGCTGAACTTGAAGTTGAATTTTCTATTTTGCAGATGGAGAAATCTGAAGAGAGATTAGGGAATCAAAATTTACAGAGCTTATGAATAAACACTTTGCTGCAAGTGTAAATCCTGAAGGAATTCACTGTCTTTTGCTGCGGTTGACTGATGAGTACTCCTCAAATGCTCATGCACGCAGATAGTTGCAGATCACGAGCTACTACAACTTGCAGTCTTCTTCAGGCAGGCCAGTCACAAGGTTAATGAGCGTGGCTAGACGTGTCAAACGTGCCTTAAGGTTGGCTGATAAGCCAAAATTTGTTTCTGCTTTCTGTCAAAGCAACTGTGGTGATGTCAGTCCCAATGTGCTCGTTGCATTCTGCATAGACACAGGACTTCCTTGCGACTTCAATCATAGTACATGCGGTGGAAAGAATGAGTTAAGTTATGGTCGAGGACCAGGGTATGCATTACGGTCTATTACTTTGGTTTTGGATAATTGCAATCTTTGTTATGTAGTTTGATTGTAACGTCATCCTTTGCTTGATGGCAGATACACAGATGAATTTGAGAGTACACACATCATTGGAGAGAGAAAAATTAAAAAAGCTGTAGAGCTTTTCGATAAAGCAACAGAGCAAGTAAAGTGAAAGATTAATTATCGTCACACCTATGTGGACTTCTCCAAACTCGAGATAACAGTTCCAAAAGAGGGTGGTGGTACTGAAATGGTTAAAACCTATCCCGCTGTAATGGTCTTTGCATTTGCTGCCGGTACAACTGATGGTCCTGGAGAATTTGATTTTAAGCAGGGAGATGACCAGGTATTAAAAACAATATCTCTTGTTTATTTGACCAATATCAATCAGTGAGTGAAGCGATTTCATGTTTGCTCATCTTACTGGAAACATCTTCAGGGAAATGCTTTTTGGAAATTGGTGCGAAACTTGCTTAAAAAACCAGGCGATGAACAAAAGAGGTGCCAGCATCCCAAGCCCATTTTGCTCGATACTGGTGTAATGAAGGTGTTGTATGATTGGGCGGTAAGCTTTCTTGCTCTGTCACTCGTAAAATGTTTCCGCATATTGAGGATCTCTAGCCACAAATAATTTTATGTTCTTCCTCAGGTTCCTATTGGTAGAATGCATGTGCCCTTGTGATTTTGGGCTAAAAGTAATACTCATCTTTTGTCACGAAAGAGTGCCTGATTCAAGAAAATGTTATTCATATCATATATGTTAAAAATACTTTGGCACAAAAGAACTGTTTGCTAATCTATTGCTCTCATTTCGAAATTTGATTTGATTATTCCACTACTATACCAGATGACAATTAAGCCTGTAGAACTTGAAATCCATAGATTGTGTTATCAAGCTTCGCTAAGTTTTTGTTTCACTTTAACCATATGCTCGGGCAGATATAAAAGAGGGCAAGAAATGTTAATACTGTATGTATTTCTTGCTAATGATGATTGATGAGAAGGTTTGGAATACAATACAAAGGGCACATGCATTCTACCACTGGTAATTCTGACTTCTGTGAAGAACATATGTTTATGGAATATATGAAGATAACTAAAATCATATTGTCAAAGATAATTGACATGAATTTTGTTTTTGTAGTTGGAGAAAATGAAGCAGCGAATGACGAACACATTGAAGATTGTTAAGAAGATATTAGATGGTTTTTGAACTTGTTTTAGGATAATTTGGATTTTGACAACAACACAATGAAACTTGGTCGATTTTCTACTCTTTTGGATATTAATCACTGTGGTTGGCTTATTATTTTGGATACAATTTTGAAGATGAACATTGATAAATGTTTTGTGATTCTTATTATAGCTTTTATCATGTATTTGAGTTTATTAATATTTATTAGTACTGATATATCATTGCAAGGCTACATATTTTTGTAGCAAATTAAGCTGTTGCAATAGCAACTTGAACTGTTGCAATAGTATACAGTAAATAATACACTTATTTTAAATGTTGCAATAGATCAAATAACTGTTGCATAACACAAAGTGTTGCAATAGATCAAATAACTGTTGCATAACACACTATGACAACAGTTTGTAAACCATTGTGTTAGATCATTTAAACCGTCTCTAAACAATTTATATGTGACGAAAAAAATTGTACTAAAAAAATTGTAACATTAATAACAAAATTGTTGCAACAAAGTGGGTAATACATTTATTTAACTGTTGCAATAGATATAACAACCATTGGATAAAATTTTTTGGCAACAGTTTATTTCGTTCCAATTGATATCAAGTGTTGCAGTAGAGATCAGTAAAACCGTTGCTATAGCCTACCTATAGCAACAGTTATTAAAACCGTTATAAAATCGTAGCAGTAGAGCTATCGCTATGTGACCTGATAAAACGGTTGTAGAACTGTCGCAATACGTCTATAGCTATGGTTTACTTGGCTATTGCAACTCTTTTGCATATGTTACCATAGACCCATTTTTTAGTAGTGAGAGGATCCGAGGCAAAGAAGAAGAACACAAGAATTGGAAAGAGGGTATTCCAAGAGGGCGGGCAGTTAATGGAATCCTAAGGAGAGTTTAGGCCTCGGTTTTCTAATAGACCGCCTAGGCCATTATTTTATTATCTTATAACTAGTGCTCCACCACAGTTTCAAAGGTCCAAAAGCAATCAGTTTGGGCAAAGAAGTGAGAGTCAGAGATCACGGATAGTGGGGTATCAAGAGCAAGGAAGTATGAGCAAATTAAGACCTCCTCGGTAGCCATGTAAACAATGTGGAAAGCTTCATTTAGGTATATGTTGGTTTGGGACAAATACTTTCTTTTGGTGTGGTACATCGGGACATATGATGAGAGAATGCCCACAAAGAGGCATAAATGGAAAGACATGACCTACTGGATCAGCCGTTGGATCATCATCATCGGTGCCTTATTTAGGTAGAGGTGTACAACCTATGGATCGTGGTTGAGGTGCTAAAGGAGCAGCTAACTCTAGTGGAGTTTAGAATCGTACATATGCTTTAGCGGATCGACAAAATTTAGAGGCTTCTCCAGATGTAGTTACAAATACATTGTCCATTATATCACATGACGTGCATGAATTAATTGATCCGATTCTATATTATCATATGTCACTTCATTGGTTGCTGGCAAGTTCAAAAGAACACCAGAATTGCTAGTTAAGCCATTTGAAGTGTCTACGCCGGTTGGTGAATCTATTATAGATAGGAAAGTGTATCAGAATTGTATAATAACTATTTGTGGTCGGGATACAATGGCTGACCTGGTTGAGTTAGAAATGGTATATTTTGATGCTATAATGAATATGGATTGGTTGGTTTTTTGTTATGCCGCAGCAGATTGCCAAACTAAGAGGGCGTATTTCCATTTTCCAAGGGAGGCAGTCCTTGAATGAGGGGTAACATTGGTGGGCCAAGAGGTAAATTTATTTCTTATTTTAAGGCAAAAAGGATGATTTCCAAGGGTTACATATATCATTTTGTTAGAGTGAAAGATATTGATGTGGAGCCTCCAACTCTTCAAACTAATCTTGTGGTAAATGAATTTTCCGATGTATTTCCTGAAGATCTTCCATGTTTGCCAACAAAACGAGAAGTTGAGTTTGGTATTGATATAATTCAAGGTACTCAACCAATCTCAATTCCTCTGTACAGAATGGCCCCAATAGAACTTCGGGAGTTAAAAGAGCAATTGAAAGACTTTCTAGAAAAAGGATTCATAAGGCCTAGTATGTCCCCCTGGGGCACACCAATGTCGTTGTGCGTAAGAAAGATGGCTCATTGAGAATGAGTATTGACTACCGATAACTTAATAAGGTGACTATTAAGAACAAATATCCTCTTCTGAGAATTAATGACTTATTCGACCAGTTGTAAGGTGCCAAGTACTTTTCAAAGATTGATTTGAGGTCAGGTTACCACCAAGTAAGGGTCAAAGAGAATGATATACCCAAGACAGCTTTTCGAACACGGTATGGTCATTACGAGTTTTTGGTCACGTCCTTTGGACTAACTAATGTGCCTACAACTTTTATGGATTTGATGAATAGGGTGTTCAAGCTATTCTTGGATGTGTTTGTGATAGTTTTTATAGATGATATTCTGGTTTATTCGAGATCAAAGGAGGACCGTGCAAGTCACTTACGATAGGTGTTACAGATTTTTCATGATCGTAAGCTATATGCAAAGTTCTCTAAATGTGAGTTTTAGTTAATATCTGTGGCATTTTTGGGTCATATTGTAGCTGATGAAGGGATAATGGTTGATACTCAAAAGATAGAAGCCGTGAAGAACTGGCCAAGACCTTTAATGCCTACGGAGGTTCGTAGTTTCTTGGGGTTGACACGTTATTATAGGAGATTCGTTGAAGGATTTTCTTCAATTTCTGTACCTTTAACAAAGCTAACACACAAAGCTTCCAAGTTTCAATAGAATGATGCATGTGAAAGGAGTTTCCAAGATTTGAAGAATAAATTGACTTCTACACCCGTATTGGTGCTTCTAGAAGGCACTGAGGGGTATGCAGTGTTTTATGAGGCTTTAAGAATTGGCTTAGGGTGTGTATTGATGCAGCTTGGTAAAGTCATAGCATGTACCTCAAGACAATTGCAGCCACATGAGAAGAATTATCTGACGCATGATCTGGAACTAGTAGCGGTTATATTTTCCTTAAATATATGGCGTCACCACTTGTAAGGGATTCATGTTGACAGATATACCGACCACAAGAGTTTGCAATATATCTTTAATCAGAAAGACCTAAATTTAAGGCAACGAAGATGACTTGAATCATTAAAAGGCAATGACATTGATATCTTGTATCATCCGGGGAAAGCAAATATGGTAGCAGATACGTTAAGTCGGAAGACCATGGCACCATCTATAGAAAGATAAGGGATGACTAAAGATCTGTACCAACTAGCTAATTTGGGAGTTCGCCTTGTTGAAACTCTAGATGAAGGGCTTACTGTGCATAATGCAGTAGAATCTTTATTAGTAGCTGAAGTGAAAGAGAAAAATAAGAACATCCCATACTATTACAAATTAAGGAGGATGTACAATGTGGTATGACAAATTCATTTGAGCTAACACAAAAGGGAGTACTTCGGTGCCAAAACAGATTATGTGTGCCTAATGTAGATGGGCTAAAAAAGAGGATTATGACAGAGACATATCATTTAAGGTATTTCATCCACCCAGGGTCAACTAAAATGTATCATGATTTGAAAGGAATGTATTGGTGGGGTGACATGAAGAAGAACATTGCAGAATTTGTAGCTGAATGTCCAAATTGTCAAAGAGTTAAAGTATAACATCAAAAGTCCGGGGGTTACACGTAATGTATTGATCTTCCAATCTGGAAGTAGGACATGATCAACATGTATTTCATCACTAGTTTGCCTCGTACATCTCAAAAGTTTGATTCCATATGGGTGATAGTTGATAGGTTTACCAAATCAGCACACTTCCTACCGGTTAGGACCACTTATACAGTTGAAGAGTATACCAAATTGTATATCAAAGATATATCGACTATATGGAATACCAATCTCTATTATATCAGATCGAGGAGCTCAATTTACTGCAAATTTTTGGAAGTCTTTTTAGAGAAATTTGGGGACACAAGTGAATCTAAGTATAAATTTTTACCCTAAAACAGATAGACAAGCAGAACATACCATTCAAATACTTAAAGATATGCTACGAGCTTGTGTATTGGACTTTAAAGGTAGTTGGGATGATCATTTACCTCTCATCGAGTTCGCCTACAATAATATCTATCATTCAAGTATCAAAATGGTGACATATGAAGCTTTGTATGGAAGAAAGTGTAGATCACTAATTGGATGGTTTGAAGTGTGTCAAAATGCCTTATTCAGGCCAGATCTTGTTCATCAATTTATGGAAAAGGTTAAAGTGATCCAACAGCGGCTGGAGACAGCCCAAAGTCGACACAAGTCATATGCAGATGTTAGAAGAAAGGGGCTAGAGTTTTCTATAGATGATTGGGTATTCTTAAAGGTGTCACCAATGAAGGGGGTTATGAGATTTGGTAAGAAAGAAAAACTAAGTCCATGTTATATAGGCCCATACAAGATTACTCCAAGGTTTGGCCAAGTTGCTTATGAATTAGAGCTTCCCCAAGAGCTCTTAACAGTTCATCCAGTATTTCACGTCTCAATTCTTTGAAAGCGCGTGGTTGATCCAGCTCATATTACTCCTACTGAAGATGTACAAGTTACGGAAGATCTCACCTATGAAAAAATACCTATTGCTATCCCGTTAAACCTATAAATGGTTGGCTATGGATAATACTTGCAAGTAAGGGTTAGTATGATGATACCAATATCAATGACCTTGGTTAATAAATGTATAGTGATTTGGTTATTTTGAAAATGGTTTTAATTGAGAAATAATGGCGTGACGTGTAGCAAAGTCGTGGAAGGTGGAGGTCCCGGGGGGGACCAAAGTTGGAAACTCATATTTACCGATAAGAGGTTGGTCTTGGTGACTGTGTGCATGATGTCATTATTTATTTGGGGGATGTACTATTCATACCATGAGATACTTTCCTTGTCATTTGGCTACATGTACTAGGGGCTTTTTAGCTTGGGGATTTGAACCTATATAGCTCATGGGTGGTTTAGGACGAGAAAGCTACACAACCTAGGTAAAGGTTTTAAAGAAAGGCTAAACCCAATTCTCTTTCCCAACATAGTTGTATATATGTATGGTTGTATGCATCATCGATGGTTTTACTTGGCTTTGTAATGGCATTATTTTATCACTATCCTTAGTGAATGCAAGTGTTCGCCCACTAACCCGTCTACTGGCGGCTGTTTACCCATGCTATGCAGGAAACAACCATTCTATACCTCTTGCTTAGTGATTGAATTTTGGTACAGTTAATGTTGGATTAAAGTGGTGAGATTCCTTATTTTGGAAGGTATCTATTTTAGGACATGATTTACTTTACATACTTTTAGTCTTTCATAGACTGTGGTTTTTGGCTATGGTTGGGGGAATATCCTGACTAGGTACTCTTTGGTTGGTCTAGAGGCTTTGCATGGACAACTGTGGACTTGGGTATGGTATGGGTTGTTTATGTTACCCATATGTATATTGAAGTTGGATTATTATCATGGTATTTATTTATGGCTTCCATATTGGTTTGGTTGGATATTGGGTGGTTTAACTTTATTGGGTTGGTCTCAGTTATAGACTTATCCCAAAGTTACCTCGGGGCTTGACATGCTATCTTGTTATATGTCCGGGATTCAGCCAACTCAAGGAATGCATTGGTGATTGGGTTGGGTAACGGGGGCAGTTCTAGGTCCTGGTTCGACTTGGGTTATCCATTATGACAAGGCCCTGGTTTGGATCATATCAGATTATTTATGTTACATATTTATTATACTTATATTATGATTTAGTTAAGTTGGCCGATGATGCCAACTGAAAACCTGTGGCTTTAGTACTTATCTACACTTTTTTAATTTCTTGTGTAGATCTGAGTACTTGTGGCCATTATTAACATCGTGATCATGCTGAATTGAGTTCAGAGATATGGTGAGGTATTGGAGCCAGAGTTGCCTTTTTTTCTTCTTTTACTTACGTCTAATCTTTTATTATTCAAGATCAATTTATATTTGACTATTACAGTATGCATGTTTATTTTGTTACTTGCTCTTGTACCAACAAAACTAGGCCATGGGATGCTATTTTTATCATATTTATCCTCCGTATAATACTATTATCATTATTATTTGCCGGATTTATTATTGTAAGTCTTTACTTGGAAATTTCTGAGATTTATACCATTTTCCCATTAGACTAACCTATTACTCATAGCTTCAGGCTACAAATTGGATTATCTATTAGTGGGATAAAGTAAGTGCCACCATGACTGAAAATCAGATCATGACAAATGGTATTAGAGTGCTAGGTTCACCAGTATTGTTGGTACAAGAGCAAGTGTCTAGTAAAGTCCCACGGATTGGAACGATGACGTTTTTTTCTTATCTTCGGGATACTATAGGATATTCATAGGGGATCTTAAATTCTTTCACTCATTTTGTGCTATAAGTGTGACTTTGTTTATAAATATTTCTTTAGTTTTAGACTTTCGTAGATGTCTAGTACGCATACTACTGCTACATGATATTGAGGACACTGAGCCCGTAATAAGGTATCCTATTATAGTGTGTGGATAATCGAGTAGCTGAGAGATGCATCCCTAATTAGCTACTAGGGTAAGGATCCCTCACTTAGCCCTATTTCTACTCCTGAGCTATATATTCCACTACCCTAACTAGCGCTGGGCTATGGACGAGCCTAGGCTCTGGCAGGGTTTATTTCTTTTTTGGTGTTTCAGGATGCATTAGTTCAGCTCTTGGGATTGGTTGGTGGTGCGCTATCTGATAGTACATAGTCTTCATATTAGAGTGGTACAGAAGTAGGGAGCAACCTGTAGTTGTAGCTCCCAGAGTTTTGGTCCCTCCTTCACCAGTGGTTGCTCAACCGATAGTTTCTAAGCTAGTGATTTCCCACCCTGTTATATCTAAGTAGAAGATACTAGTTAGATTCTTGGAATTGGCTCTTCCTAGGTTTTTTAGTGCACTGAGCGAGGGTGATTATGTGTTATTTATTGCTTACGAAGATAGACTCCAACATTTAAGCCTAGTTGAGACTCGTGGGATAAATTACACTACTTTTTAATTGTATTAGGCAGCTCGGCATTGGTGTAGAGGTTATCTTGATTATAGGATATTTGGATCTCCCCCATGACATGGACTCAATTCTTAGAGGTCCTTTTAGAGATGTATATCCTCATTTTCTTAGAGTTCTCTTAAAGGATCAGTTCTCGAGGTTTGAGTAGGGTCCCATGACTATTGTGGAGTATGAGGCTTAATTTTATCAGTTGGATAGGCATGATACTTCTTTTCTACCAATCGTGCATGAGCGAGTTTGGTTCTTTTGTGAGGATTGAGACTTCCTTACGGAACACCACCCAAATTTTAGTTGTTGCTAGTAGATCTTCATTTGAGGTTTCTAAACATGATCAAGTTATGGAGGAGATGCATTGTGAATCCCAAAAGGGAAGCAATAAGAGGCTGAGAGATCAGGGTTGTTTTAGTGGGAGCCATAATGTCTCATGGTTCAGAGATAGTGGTTCCCAGGGTAGGTACCCGCAGATGCATTATCAGCATCAGGGCAAGTCTAGTTGGCCCATTTATGCTACTTTTTAAATTACCAATGGAGGTCAGTCTTGCTATAGTTATCATCCTAGCCAGAGTAGTGATCAACCTCCAAAGGGCTCAACTTCTCATTATTCTAGCTGTGGTGGTCATTTTGGGTCAGCCAAATATTATTTTTTAAGTACAATATTAGGGGTGTGTTATGGCTATAGGGCCGTTGGCCATTTCTTGAGATAGTGCCCAAGTCGTGGAACGATGGTTCCTTAGGCTCAGAGTGTTCTGTCACTTAGGACAATACACCTCCTAGCCAGAGGTTGTATGCACAATCGTCGGAGAGGTCCCCCAAGGTGATCATAGAGGTCCTCAGGCAGGTGGGATGGGAGATCAAGATAGGAGATCAAGCAAGTAGGATGGGAGATCAGTGATCAGCTTAAAGTGTTCTGTCACTTGTGTTCTTGTTTTTTGGTTGAATACTTGATTTAAGAAATTGGGTTGTTTTTTTATTTCATTATTGTGAGATTAATTCTATATTTTTGTCTATTATTTCCATGAATTATCTCGCAACTATGAGCAGCTAATTCCCTTAACTATAGTTGTGGGAACTTCAGAGGATTAACAAAGTAGTGGAAGTTCCAAATCATTCTATTGCATTTATTATGATTATCTTTAGTATAATTGATTTCTTATCAGTGACCTATATCAAGAACTCACCCCTATTCACTACTTACTTCAAAATAGAGATTGAGATAGGTCAAAAGAGATCACAACAATGATTTGAAGTTAATTATTGATATAAGCTAATCATCTTCATAACTAGTGAGTGAACAAGATAGTTGGTGATACATAACTAATCAGAATTACATGCAAGGTATTGGAGTAGTTTGATAGTACACAATAATCTGCGGAGTAAGAAGCTAGGGAGAATCAAAAGCATCCAATTCTTGTTACTTTATACTATTCCAACAAATCCCCCCATCTACTTTTCTGTACTACCTGGTGACTTCAACAATTTTGTGAGATAGTTCCATATATTTGTAATACCCCATATTTCTACCTAGCTTAAAAATTATTCCAAAAATGTTAAAGACTTGCTTTAAAGGATGAATCCACTTTTATACACGTGGAATTTTCAATATTTTGACTTTTTTGTATAGAAAATTGAATAAGCTTTCCATCGATACCAAATTCACCTAAATCTGCCATCGGGATAGAAAGTTATGGCTAAAATACAAAAAGTAGTCTAAACCGCCCCGGTGTGACGAAAAGGGCCGATGGACCGTCGATCTAGCAATGGGCCATCGCCCAAACTGTTGCACCGGAGGAAGTGAGTTGACCTTCTAGACAGGCGCGATGGAAGGGTTGATAGACCGTCGAGCTAATGATGGACCATCGCCCAAACCGTCACAACCAAGGCAGAAATATCACATTCTGGCCTAGTACGACGGGAAGGTCGATGGGCTATCGAGCCAGCAATGGACCATCGCCCAAGCCATCGCAGATCCCGTTCAGCAATTTAAAGCCTTTTTTATAAGGGTGTTTGGGTCTTTTCCACCCTTTTTAACACCAAATTATACCAGACCAGGGCTCATAACTTCATTATTCATCTACAACACCAAATTAGGGTTTCTCTCAAAGATCAATCCCCAAGAACAAGATCCTAACCCTTCTTTAAGAAACTAATAGATTCAAGTTCTTCAAGTCCAAGAACTTCAAGAAACTCACAATCAAGGTATGTCAAGTGTTGATTCATGGGTCCCTTTCACCCATTAAGCTCAAGAATCTCTTTTCAAATTCCAAAGATTTGTGTATTTATGAATGTTCATGATTTAGTTGAATTGAAATTCATGTCCAAGTTGTGGTTGGGTTTTGATTCATGTTTTAAATTACATGTTCCAATGATTGATCCTAGTATGTGATGATTTGCATAATATTAATGATAAACCCTTCAAATTGCAAATTTATTTATGCAACCATGATAATTAGATGCATCGATGATGGTATAACCAAAGTATGCTCCCTATATGCTTGATTAAATGCCTATGTGAAGGAAAAAGTACCATTATAGTATGATAGTGTGAAATCCCCATTCATGTAAAAGTTAATGCATCTCAAGTATTTGATGAAATGTCTTAGTCAATGAATTATGGATATATGTGTAGCCATTATTGTACTTTCGAATGTGTGCCATGAATTACTTTTATTCTATCGAGTCCTGGGGATATTTATGCCCGACAATTTAGTTGTGTTCCTAGAGCTAGTATCAGTTTCATGATAATCTCAGTCACGCCATGATCAATAGAATTCAGTCAGTTACATGACTCATGAAACCTCAGTAATTTCATTAACTTAGTCAGTTAATAGGATTCAGTAATATTTCGTTAGTCCAAGAAACTCAATGAACTCAGTCTAGTTCATCTCAATATTATCATTTCAGTGTCTACTTAGTTGGGAGTAGGATTTAGCACCGAGCGAACCCAAGGACGAGGGCACACACTGAAAGTAGAGGGTGTGACCCTTAGAAGAAATCCTTGCATTCCAAAACTATGTAGCCAGCATAGGTTAAAACATCAACACTGTCAGTTGAGGGTTGATGAGGTGGATCAACACTTCTAGATGAGGGTCCCACCATTTTTCTTTCGGGACACTGCCAGATGAGGGTCACTCATAGCTTGTCCTTACTAGTGGCGCAGTATTAACACCCTTCCAATTAGGGTTACATATTGGACCCCAACTCGGCTATAATAGCTTATTAGGGGCATGTCAATTAGATGACTATCTCCCACAGTCTCAGTCTCAGATTTTGTAAAAGAACTCAGATAGTTCATCAAATTCAGGACTGTCAGCTACAGTCACCCAGTTTAGTGCGGGACTCAGTTAGTTCCATTAGAATCAAGAATGTCAGATACAATCACTCAGTTAATATGAAACACATGTTATCAGTATTCAGATTTAGTATTATCATGACTTTAGTTACAGTTCACGTATTCATGCATATATCCTCATGGAGTTATGTTTATATTTATATCAGTCAGTTATAGTTCATTTATATGAACTTTTGCATTCAGCTTACCTCACTTGCCTACCAGTACATTCTTACGTGCTGATGCATACTTTTATTTTGCGTTATGGTTTTTTCTACCATAGGTTCAAAAGCAACAGCTCTAGAGCATCCTTAGTAAATCAACCATTAAGCAAACAGACTAGCAGTGAGTCCTCATCATAAGAGTATCTTATTAGTTGACTATTTTATTCTTTCATTACTTAGTTTGTTTGAGCAGTTGGAGATAGTTGGGGACATGTCCCATCAATGCCTTATTCAGACAATTTAGAGGCTTTTAGACTAGCATGTTGAGACAATTATTTTGGTTATTTTGGTATTGATATACTGTATCTCCAGATGTTATGGTTTAGTAGATTTTTGAACCTTATAGCTTTTCAGCCTCTTATTCCACATTTATAGAGTATGTTATGCAGTGCTCAGTTACAAATATCAGTCATGGGTTAGCTTGTGGTCCTTCAGGGCCATGAGCACCGTGTGGTGTTCCGGGTACCAGGTTTGGGGCGTTACAAACTTGGTATCAGAGCCTATAGTTCAACAATTTCCTAGGAAGTCTGAAAGCCGCATCTAGTAGAGTCTTGTGAATGAGTGTTTTGCGCGCCACGCTTATGGAAATATGGCTATGAGATGTTTTAGAAATAGTTTTTCTTCTTTCAGTATTCATATCGTGCGAGTGAGCATGAGCTCAAGTTAAACTCTTAGTCTAATCCATTTCTTCCTATCATTTACATAACATACCTCCCAAAAGAAGAAACAAAAATCAGTCAACCCCTCAGCCCGTCCAAGCAGTCCCCTTGGACGAACATGTTTCTCATGCAGAGTTCAAATCTGCATTCACTACTCTTGCTAACTAAGTTACTGCTCAGAATGAACAACCAGCTACTTTTCCAGCCAACCCAGTGGCCAATACTGCTTTAGCTATGATTCAGGACTTCACCTGAATGAATCCTCTATCCTATTTTGGGTCTAAGTCAGATGAGGACCTTCAAGATTACCTTGATTAGGTTCAAAAAATGGATTACCTTGATCAGGTTCAAAAAATTATGGATATCATGGGAGTTACGACTAGTGAGAGTGTTGAGCTAGCTGCATATCAGTTGTAGGATATGGCTCACACTTGGTTTAAATAGAGGAAAGCAGAGAAGGCTATAAATGCAGGCTTATTAAGTGGGAGGAGTTTTCCACTGCCTTTCTTGATATATTATTTCCTCTAGAGCCGAGGGAGGCTAAGGTCTTAGAATTTATCAACCTCAGGTAGGGCAACATGATAGTGAAAGTCATCTTAGGTGAATGATAGTGTGGTCAATGAGTGCAGATCTATAATGCTGATTAATAAGACGGACATAGCCAGGCTTATGTTCCATGATCAACAGATAGAAGAGACAATATTAAGATGAGAGAGAAGCAAAATAAGAGAGCTAGAGTTGGTAGCTTCAACTTTAATCAGCCTAAGTCAGAGGGTGGTAACCGTTCTCAGTTCTACCTAAAGTCATTTGTTCCAGCTCCTTCCTCAGCTAGTGCTCCAGCTTCTAAGTTCAGAGATGGTAACAGAGATAGGGCGCCACGCTCTAAGTCTTAGAGTAGTGTTAGAAGTACAGCACCTATCCTCTTTGTCAGACTTGTGGTAAGAACCACAAGGATATTTGCAGCGTTGGTAGTGATGTGTGTTTTGGATGTGGCAAGCTAGGCCACAGAGTTTGAGATTGTCCCCAGTCAGGGTTTTAGGGTCAGCAGAATCATTCCTTAGTTTAGTTCGATCATCCGAATCAGCAGGGTGCTACTTCCAATGCAACCAGTGGGCAGTGCCTAAATAGAATTTATGCCCTCCAGTCCTGATAGGATCAGGAAAATTCTCCTGATATGGTCACCGGTACATTACAGATCTTTCACTTTCATGTTTACACTTTGATAGATCTAGGAGATTATTTGTCTTTTGTTACTTCTTATATAGTAGTTGATTTTGGAGTTAGTCTCAAAATTTTGGCAGAGCCCTTCTCAGTCTCTACCTTAGTGGGTAAAACTATCATTGCTCGATGGGTATACAGGAACTGTCCGATTATGATATTTACGAAAGTCATATCAGCAGACTTAGTCAAATTAGATATGACTAATTTTGATATTATTCTCGACATGGATTGGCTTCATTCCTGCTATGCCACAGTCAGCTGCAGAAATAGAGTGGTCCAGTTTCAGTTTTAAAATGAACCTATCCTAGAGTGGAGAGGTAGTACTTCAGTGTTAGGGGTCAGCTTGTTTGCTACCTTCGGGCACGAAAAATGATATCTAAGGGATGTATCTATTATCTAGTTCGAGTTAAGGACACTAGTTCTAAAACTTCTAGTTTTGAATCAGTCCCAGTAGTAAATGAATACTTAGATGTATTTCCCGAAGATCTTCTAGGAATTCCTCTCAAAAGGGAAATAGACTTTGGCATAGATCTTCTTCCAGATACCCAACCCATATATATTCAGCCATACAGAATGACACCAACAAAACTCAGAGAATTGAAGAAACAGTTGAAGGATCTCTTAGATAAGGGATTCATCAGACCTAGTATGTCCCCATGGGGTGCACCAGTCTTATTCGTGCATAAGAAAGATAGTTCTCTCATAAAGTACATTAATTACCATCATCTCAATAAATTCACGATCAAGAACAAGCATCCACTTCCCAAAATCGATGATTTGTTTGACCAACTTCAGGGTGCTAGCTATTTATCTAAGATAGACCTCAGATCAGGCTATCTTCAGCTTAGAGTCAGACGATGTGACATTCCAAAAACAACTTTTCAAACTCAGTATGGTTACTTTGAATTCTTAGTCATGTCCTTTGGTCTTACCAATGCCCCAACACCTTTCATGGACTTGATGAACCGTGTGTTCAAGCAGTGCTTAGATATGTTTGTCATAGTCTTTATAGATGATGTTTTTGTATATTCCCACAGTGAGCATGATCATGCAGACCATCTCAAAATAGTATTGCAGACCCTTAAAAATCATCAGTTGTTCGCCAAATTCAGTAATTGTAAATTTTTGCTAAGGTCAGTAGCATTCCTTGGTCATATCATTTTTGGTGATGGCAGTAGATTTGATCCTCAAAAGACTGAAGCAGTAAGAAACTGGCCTCGCCCTATATATCCACCAGATATCAGGAATTTTTTGGGGTTAGCTGGCTATTACAGATGGTTTGTTAAGGGATTTTCTTTTATTGCATCCCCTAAGTCCATATTGACTCAGAAGAAACTCAAGTTTCAGTGGTCAGATGCTTACGAAAAGAGTTTTCAGGAGTTGAAGACTCGACTCACCTCAGCCCCAATTTTAGCTTTTCTAGATGGTTCAGATGGGTTCGTGGTGTACTGTGATGCATCTAGAGTGGGTTTGGGTTGTGTGATAATGCAGGATGGTAAGGTCATAGCTACGACTCTAGACAACTTAAGCCCCATGAGAAGAATTATCCTACTCATGACATTGAGTTAACAGCCATAGTTTTTGCCTTAAAGATTTGGATACATTACTTGTATGGTGTTCATGTAGATGTATTCATAGATCATAAAACCCTTCAGTACATGTTCTCTCAAAAAGATCTTAATCTTCGCCAGAGAAGGTGGTTAGAGCTCCTGAAAGATTATGACACTAGTGTCCTTTATCATTCAGGCAAGGCCAATGTAGTGGCCGATGCTCTCAGTAGACTGTATATGGGTAGCATTGCTCATGTTGAAGACATTAAGAAGAAGCTAGCTTGGGAAGTTCATCATCTTGCCAGACTAGGTGTTCGCTTAGTCGATTCAGCCGAGGGTAATATATGGGTTCAAAATAGTTTTGAATCATCTTTAGTTTCCGAAGTTAAGGAAAAACAAGATAGAGACCCCAGTCTAGTCAAGTTAAAAGAATCAATCAAGGATCAGAAGGTTGAGGTTTTCTCCCAAGGGGGAGATTGTGTATTACATTGTCAGGATTATCTGTGTGTGCCAGGTGTAGATTACTTGACGCAACGAATTCTTATAGAATTACATAGTGCACATTACTCAATTCATATAGGGGCCACTAAGATGTGCCAAGATTTGCGGGAAATCTATTAGTGAAGTAGGATGAAAATAAATATTGTAGAGTTTTTGGCTAAGTGCTCTATCTATCAGCAGCTTAAGGTTAAGCATCAAAAACCTAGTGGGTTCATACAGGAGTTCAATATTACCACTTGGAAGTGGGAAGAAATGAAAATGGACTTTGTGATGGGTTTTTCTCATACCCGTCATCAGAATAATCCAATCTGGGTCATTGTAGAGAGGATGACAAAATCAGCTAATTTCCTTCTAGCCCATACCTCCTATTCAGCCGAGGATTACCCTAAACTCTATATTAGGGTGTTGATTAGATTGTACGGTGATCCATTGTCTATTGTCTCAGATATATGTACCCAGTTTACCTCTTATTTCTAGAGAGCATTCCAAAAGGGTCTTGGTACCCGAGTTCATCTCAGTACAACCTTTCACCCTTAGAAAAACAGTCAAGCAGAAAGGACCATTCAAACCTTGGAAGATATGCTAAGGGCGTGTTCAATTGATTTCAAGGGCAGTTGCGATGACCACTTGCCTTTGATTGAGTTCGCATACAACAAAACTATTATTACTATATTCAGATGGATCCATTCGAAGCTCTTTACGGTAGGAGAAACAGATCTCTAATCGATTGGTTTGAATTTAGCGAGGCCGTAGTAGTAAAGCCTAAATTAGTCTTTGATACCTTAGAGAAAGTTTAGTTAATTAGAGAGAGGCTCAAGATAGCTCAGAGCTGACAAAAATCATACGCAGATGTATGGAAAAGGATCTCCAGTTTGATATTAGTGATTATGTGTACCTAAAAATCTCTCCCATGAAGAAACTGAAGAGATTCGACAAGAAGGGAAAGATCAGTCCTCGATATGTCGGTCCCTTCAAAATTCTCAGTTGCTCTAGCAAAGTAGATTATGAGCTTGAATTGCCTTCAGATCTTGCTTCAGTGCATCTAGTCTTTCATATCTCCTTGGTTAATAAGTGAGTAGGTGACACAATAGTTGCAGTCCTTACTGAGGGTGTATACATTTAAAATAGTCTCTTTTATGACGAAATCCGAGTCAAAATCCTTGACTATAAGATTCGCAGACTGAGGAACAAAGAAGTCTCTCTAGTCAAAGTTCTTTGGTGGAATGATTCTGTTGAGGGAGCTACTTGGGAAGTAGAAATAGATATGTGGACCAAGTATCCTCACCTCTTCTCCACTAATTCAGACCCAGCCAAAGGTAATAGCTTTCCTTAAGTTCATTCAGCTTATAGTTCAAATTTTAGTTATAAACTATGCTCAATTTTCATTTCAAACTTGGTATCTTTACCCTTACATGTTCAGTTACATGTTGGTGAGTCAGTTCAGTTATGTATTCACGTATCAGATATGCACGATCAGCTTATCACTACTCTCAGTCATGCATTCATGTATCATTTCAGTCATAAAACCATGCATCAGATATGCATGATCAGCATGAATCTCAGTAATGTTAGTTATGTAGTCATGTTTCAGTTGTTCATGTTCAGTATGTACTTCAACTTATTGTTTCTCCCATATAAATCAATCTTATTCAAGAACGAATGTTCCCAAGGGGGAGATATTATAATACCTCGTACTTCTACCTAGCTTAAAAATTGTCCCAAAAATGTTAAAGACTTGCTTTAAAGGATGAATCCACTTTTATACATATGGAATTTTAAAATGTATCCAGGAAACAGAATGCAGGACCACTAGAAGTCATGTGATGGTCCAGGCAATGGACTGTTGGTATTGCAATAAACCATCGGCCTAAACCATTACTAAGAAAAAGAATGCAGGACCACTGGAAGTCATGCAATAGACCAAGCGATGTACCGTTGGCATTGCGATGAACCGGTGCCCTACCCGTCACCCAGAAGTAGAACATAGACTCACTGGAGCTCCGTCAATGGTCTAGGCTACAGACCGTCACCTCAGCGATGAACCATCGCTCGACCCGTCGAGCATGAAGTGGCAACTCCGAGTTTGAATTTTAAAATCCCAGTTTTGGAAACATATAAATACCAAGTATTAGGGTTTATTTCGGATCTTTTGACAATAGTTTCATACTTTCTTCTCTATTGAGAGTTGTGTACCAATTTTCATTGAGATTTGAAGCTAGAACCTTAGATCTGATTATTATTCTCTATTGTTTATTTGAAGATTGAGAAGAACAATATTGTAACTTTTGTAAGTACTCTTTTAAAAGTTATTTATGACCATCAGTATATCTTTTATATCTTATATGGAAATGAGTAACTAAACTCCTATAACTAGGGTTATGGGAGCCTTGATGTAGAGAGTTGTTTTGGGGTTGTGAATCCATTTGATTTCTAACATCTATCTAAATTGCATGAATCTATCTTTATCATAATGACATATCTTGGTTGCAAAATTGAGAAGTGAGCCCATGACACCATTTGTTTGATAAGAAAGTGGATGTTGGGAAAAAAGGTGATTCACATGAAATCCTTAGGTTTACCCTTTGGGTTATGGGTTGATGACCTAACAGGATCAACCCTCATGAGATTTCTATTGAATAATACATGGATCCTTTAAGTTTGAAAGAATAAAAGGGTAAAAGACCCATTAGGTTGAGAAACAAGTGGGTAATTCCTAGAATTCAATACTTCTTGCAATTGAAATAATAAGTTAGAATTTAAGAACAAATTTACAACCCTAAATGTTTGAACATCTTGGCGAGTATAACTTTAGTTAACTCATTTTCATTGAACTTACACTTGCATTAACTCTCATTAGCTGGACCATTGTCTGATACAATAACAAAAGATCATTATTAACATATCAAACACCCTCTTTTACTTTGGAATCTTATATCAATAGTCTAATAACAACCAGAATACTTAGTGAACACAGTATTCCCTGTGGGATTTGATACCTAACCCAGTTGGCTTCTATATTTGACAGCGACCACTTACATTTTCATAAGAAATTATTAATTTTGGCGTTTCAAATTTTGGTGCCATTGTCGGGGAATATGGTTGTCAATTAAGTTTGTATTTGTTAATTGACCTTTCACTAAGTTTCCCAAATTTTACTTTTGTTTATTGTTTTTATTCTGTGCAAGGGAGTTATTGTGTATGCTAAGTACAAATAGATCGGGTGCACCCTTATTACCAATACATCCAGAACCACAGTTAATTGGCAAAATGGTAGATCCCAAGATGCTGAAAGACTAGCTGCTCTAGCTAGAGCTCAACTAAATCAGCAGAATAAGGGACAGCGGGCATGACATCCTAATCTTGATAATGATGATTTGGGGGATTACGACTTGTTAGATACTGTTAACCCAAGGCGTGCAGAGAATGTGGCTGCACCAGTGAATTAAAATGTAAATAGAAATTGCCCCTTTAGGGAAAGACAAGAACATCAACTAGAGTAGTTTGATTTGAATGACGACGAAGATGGAATGGATGGAGTAGGTGCAACTGGAGCTATCATTCCTCCACCTCTAGCATCAGAGATAAATTTAATATTACCAATACGATAATTCAAATCCTTAACCTTAAGGGGTTGTTCGGTGGTCTTCTTGGAGATGATCCAAACATAGTGAATTTTGTCACTATTTGTAAGTCTTTTGATAATCCAGGAGTGGGTCAGAATGCTATTCGCCTACGTTTGTTGCTATTGTCTCTGTCTGGGAAGGCGACACTATGGCTAAATAAACTTACTCCTGACTCTATAACCAACTAGAGGTAGTTAAAAGAGGCTTTCCTAGAAAGGTTCTTTCCACCCTCCTAAAGGGTACAGTTGAGGGATGAAATCAGTAACTTTCAATAGATTCCCACTAAAACTCTTCATGAGACTTGGGGGAGGTTAAAAAAGTAGCTGATGCAATGCTCGAACCATAACATGATGGATATTTATTTGATGGATACCTTTTATCAGGCTTTGAACTCTATTATGAAGCCAGTCATGGATAATGCTGTAGGAGGTTTGTTTGTTGACCTTACTTTTTGAGAGTCGTCGGAGATGCTTGATCGGATAACCAAATAGAGTAGAGCTTAGCATATCAGGGATTCTATGGTAGTAAGCTCTACTATATCTAGTAGTATGACTATAGAGAAATGCAAGAAGGAGAAAGAACATGAACAGGATATGGCACATTTAAAAACATAGATGGATTTTCTAACTAAGCATCTATTGTCTGGAAAGATGGAGAAGGTGAAAGCTGTTGCATCCTAGGGAAAAGTTGATACTGATTCGGATGAAGAGGTGAACTATCTAAATAATCAGGGGGGTTTCCGAGGCAATAGCCAAGGAAATCATGGTTGAAACTATTACGATAAAGCTAGTTACAAGGATAGAGATCAAGGGAACTAAAAGAGAAAAAATGATAGGAGTCAACTTTATATACCTCCTAGAAGTAGAGATAATGCTACAACTAGCTCTAGCAAGATGTCCATGAAGGACATGATAGAGAAATTACTAAAGGAAGTTGATACTACCAACTCTGGGGTGACTACCATAAAGAGTGATTTGTCTTCCATGAGTTAGTTGGTAAACTCACACTCTACTTCTATCAAATAGTTAGAGTGGAAAATGAGTCAACTCTCAGCAGCATTGAATTAGATAAAGATAAAAACTTTGCCAAGTGATACAGTTTAGAATCCTCAAAATGATAGCTCCTGCATGGTAATTACCACATGGAGTGGTAAGGTATTACAAGTACCGTATGTGGGTAAAGATATGATTGTAAAGGATATTAAGCATGAAGAAACTTATCCAGTCGAGTCTGAGAAACTAGATAAAGTTATTGATTAAGTACCATCCAACCATCAGCAGGTTGATGAGTTGGAGAAGATCAAGGGAAAGGAGACTGAAGTGGTGGTTACGACGCTCCCAAAACCACCTCCTCCATTTCCCCATCGACTAAAAAATAAGTCCAACGACACAAAGTTTGAAAAGTTTATGGCTATGCTTAAGCAATTGACAATCAACTTGCCATTGGTGGAGGAATTAGAGCAAATGCTTGGGTACACAAAGTTCATGAAAGACCATGTCACAAAAAAGTGGACAGTTAGTTATGAGATGGTGGAAAATCTCTATTATTGTGGTGTTATTTCCACAAGGTCGTTGGTTCAGAAGAAGAAAGACCCGGGAGCATTTACTATCCCATGCACTATTAGGCCTCTTGATTTTGCAAAAGGTCTATGTGATCTAGGAGCCAGTATAAACTTGATGCCGCTTGCTGTGTATAAAAAATTAGGTTTAGGGGATCCGACTCCCACGAACATGAGATTAGTTATGGCAAATAGGTCTGTGAATGGTACATGGGGTTTCTATATGATATATTAGTTAAGTTGGCCAATTTCATATTTCAAGCTAATTTTTCATTCTCGATTGCAAGGTGAAATTCGAGGTGCCCATAATCTTGGGTCGACCTTTCCTCACAATTGGGAGTGTACTTATTGATTTAAAGATAAATGAGCTACTATTTAGGATGAATGGTGAAGTAGTTTAATTCGATGTTTGCCAGTCCATTAAACAACATAAAGATATGAGCATATTTTTTATTGTTGATGTTTATTATGATGAGAAGCAGGAAGTACCTATAGAAGAAAAATTTGTTGTGGAGACTTTAGATACTGTATTAATAAGTTTTTATCAAGATGGTATTGAAGATTATGAGGAGACTGTGTGTGCCTTGACTAGCATGGGGTCTTATTCTTATGCACCTAATAAGCTGGATTTGGACTTGAAAAATTATCCCAGTCCACCAGTCAAGCCATCTATTGAAGAGCCACTCACTTTGGAGCTAAAAGAGCTACCTGGTCATTTGAGGTATGTGTTACTGGACAACGGGAATACACTACCTATTATTATTTTAGCTGACTTAGGTGAATAATAGGTGGAGGACCTCATATCTATTCATAAGAGGCGATTGCAGATATTATCCGTATTTCTCTTGGTATATGCACATATAAAATCTAGCTAGAGGAGGATTGTGTCCCGACTATTGAGCATCAGTGTCGTCTAAACACACCTATGCAAGAGGTGGTGAAGAAAGAAATCATCAAGTGGCTAGATGCAGGAGTGGTATATCCCATCTCAGATAGTAAGTGGGTAAGTCCTATTCAGTACTTGCCCAAGAAAAGGGGGCATGAAAGTTGTGGATATTGAGAAGAACGAGTTGATCCCACTCAGGCCTGTTACTAGGTTGAGGGTGTGTATGGTTTACAGAAAACTCAACTCGTGGACACTGATGGACCACTTCCCCATGCCTTTCATGGATTAGATGCTTGATCGCCTAGCAGGAAGAGGTTGGTACTATTTCTTAGATGGGTATTATGGTTACAACTAGATTTCTATTGCTCCTGCAGATCAGGAGAAGAGGACATTCATATGCCTATATAGCAATTTTCTTTCAAGAGGATGCCTTTCAGGTTGTGTAATACACCTACCACTTTTCAGCGGTAACACCTAAGAGGTGTTTATGGATGATTTCTCAATTGTCGGTGATTCATTTGATCTCTGCTTGCTGAATATGAGTAGGGGATTATAGGGGTGTGAGAAGTTCAATTTTGTGCTTAATTGGGAGAAATGCCACTTCATGGTAAACGAGGGCATTTTTCTCGGACACAAAATTTCATCAAAGGGGATTGACGTTGATCTTGCTAAAGTTGAGGTTATAGAGAAGCTTCCACCTCATATTTCATTAAAGAGGGTTTGTAGTTTCCTTGGTCATGCTGGCTTTTATAGGAAGTTTATAAACGACTTCTCGAAGATTGCAAACCCCCTATTCAAATTTTTAGAGAAGGAAGTCAAATTCGCCTTTGATGATGATTGCTTGAACGCATTTGAATGACTTAAAAAAGTTGGTTGATGCTCCTGTTATTTTTGCACCAGATTGGTCAAAACCATTTGAGATCATGTATGATGCAAGCGGTGTTGACCTTGGAGCTGTGCTGGGAAAAAAGAAAGACAAATTGTTTCATCCAATCTGTTATTCCAACAAAGCACTAAATGGAACTTAAAAGAACTTCACTATCACAAAATAGGAACTTCTTGCAGTAGTCTATGCTTTTGAGAAGTTTTGGGATTATTTGCTTTAAACCAAGGTCCTGATCCACACTGACCATGCAGCCTTGAGATGTTTGATGGCGAAAAAGAATACAAAATCAAGGTTGATAAGATAGGTGCTGCTACTTCAAGAATTTTACTTTAAAGTCAAAGATAGAAAGGGTTGCAAAAACTAAGTTATGGATCATCTATCCAGGTTGGAAAGTAAACAAACAGTTAGAGATAAATTTTAGATCAATGATGCATTTCTAGATGAGGAAATCTTGGTTGCTATTGTGGAGAAAATACCTTGGTATGTTGATTTTGCAAATTATGTTGTGAGCAAGGTGATACCAGACAATCTTTTCTTTCATCAAAGGAAAAAGTTTCTCCATGATGTGACCCATTACTTATGGGATAAGCTGTATCTTTTTTGGTGATGTGCAGATGGTATCATTAGATGGTGCATCCCAGAAGTAGATATGTTGAGTATACTAGAAGCAAGTCATTTTCCCCCAGTTGGAGGTCACCATGCAGGTGATCGGATTGCAAGAAAAGTGCTTCAGAGTGGCTACTATTGACCCTCTTTGTTCAGGGATGATTACGAGTTCGTGAAGAGATGTGACCAATGTAAAAGACAAAGGTCCATCTTAAAGAACCATGAGATGCGATGTCTAAAATGCTAGAGGTGGAATTATTTGATATTTGGGGCATTGATTTCATGGGGCCTTTCGTGAGTTCATTTTGGATGAAGTACATATTAGTTGCTATTGACTACGTGTTAAAATGGATCGAGGCCGTGGCTTTGGCGGATAATGAAGGAAGGCAGGTTGTTGCATTCTTAAAGAGAAATATCTTCTTTCTCTTTAGGGTACCACGTACCATCATAAGGGATGGAGGATCACACTTTTGGAACAAGATATTCAGATCCTCCTTGGTAAAATATAGAGTCAAACAGCATAATGTGGCTACTCTATATCATTCAGACTAGTGGGCAAGTGGAAATCTCTAATCAAGAAAATAATGCTATCCTTGCCAGGACTGTAAATACTAGCAGGAAATATTGGTCTAGAAAGATTGGTCTACCACGTACCATCATAAGCTATGGAGGAAAGATTGGTCTACCACGTACCATCATAAGCTATGGTGGATCACACTTATGGAAAGGCATGTCATTTGCCAATTAAACTGGAGCATAAAGCACTATGGGCACTGAAGCGGCTGAATTTGAACTGGAATGAGGCAACAGATAAGAGACTAGGGTAGCTGAATAAGATGGATGAGTTTCGTCTTGAAGCTTATAAAAGGGTTGATTTGTACAAAAAAAGAATGAATAAGTACCATGAACGCAGAATTGAAAAGTGGGATTTTTAGAAAGGGCACTTGGTGCTCCTCTTCAATTCCAGACTCAAGATTTTTCCTGGTAAGCTCAAATCCAAATGGTCGGGCCTATTTAGAGTTAACCAAATCTACTCAGCTGGAGTAATGGAACTTGAAAATGAAGATAAAAGTGTCTTCAAAGTTAATGAGAAGCGTGTAAAAATGTATATCGGTCCAACAAACTTGATGAAGAGAATTGCGATAATATATCTCGATGAAGTCTGAGTAATCAAGATAATTGAGTCGTACTGTGACAATAAATCAGGCGCTAGTGGGAGGCAATCTGTATTATGAGTTGCAAACCATTAGTTAATTCATTTCATTATTTTGTGCAAGCTGAAGGGTTTGTGTAATTGTACAAGTCTGACAGTGTAGGAAAACAGAAGCTGAAAGAATTCAGGGAGACCGACAGATTACCAAATAGACCATCGCAGGCTCAATGGGCCATTGTGGGAACCGTTGCAGCAAATTCCAGAAACTAATATACTGGAAAAGTAGAGACGGGTTGACCAATGGATCATCGAAAGAAGAGACGGGTTGACCAATGGATCATCGAAAGCTCGATAGATCATCGGCTCAACCATTGATAGTATGTCTCTAGGTAAGTTCACTAGAAAGGGACAATGTGTTGACTGATGAATCATCGTACATGCGACAGACCATCGTATGAAACCCTATTTCAGTGGGTCGGGTCGAATTAATTTAAATAGCAAGATTGTTCATTCTTATCTTATTCAAAAGGTTTTAAATGATAATTTAAAGTGGTTAAGTTACTCACCAACTATTCAATGCACCTGAACCCTTTGATTCTCTCTTATAACTCTTCATCTCCCCTTTTCTGGCTATTTAAAGTCCATTTCTCCTTTTTCTTTTCTCATCACAAGCCAGCTAAGTTCTTTTCACTAAAATAAATAATCATCTGTTGTTCAGATTTCATTGTACAAAGTTCGAGAAGTGACCCAGTACTGCAATAACAAGGTATGAATTTTCTTTCACTCCCTATTTTTCTTTAACATGATGAGCAATATAATAGGTGAATACAATCAAGTGAACCAATTGCCTTCTACTTTTGGTAATATATGCTAATGATTTGAGTTGAAACCTAGCATACACTAGGGAAATCTGACTAACCCCTAGACTACAAATGGAAAAATACATTGATGTATTAAATAAAGTGTATGCAAGGTGTTTGACAAAATGCAAACATGAGGCTTGAATTTGAAAAATGCAGGCGACGGCTTGAGCGATAGACTGTTGAACACCTAACGATCCATCTCCTGAAGCCGTCATAACTTTCTCAAAAATATGATTACTGGAAGACCCCGACGGTTGGGGTCGACAGACCGTCACAGACCTAATGGACCGTCACCCTATCCATCGCTGGTTAGAAAATTTTCTTTCTTCTAATTTGAGTTTGCAAGCTGATAAATGCTGCACTTTCAGGTACTATGGAAAAAAATTACCACCATCTTGGGGCAGGGGTAGAGGCCAAAGCGCCAGGAAAGGGGCATCCTAAAGTTTAGATGCACCGGCACGCAACACCTGGTATAATCATCAGGTGATTTCTTTATCCTTCCAGTATGAAAAAGAGGGTAAGAGTTAACTAGATGTAAATCTTTCTTCATCACTAAGTATTCTAGTTAACTCTCTTTCAGTAGTTAACTCCTAGCTCTAGCCCTAGCCTAGTAATGGGAAATGTGTACCTAAACTTAGGCAAAACACCTAAGTTGAGGGTGGCTATTGTGGGGCTATTAACTTCTCAATGGTCAGTTGGTCTAGAATTTGTTTTAGAGCATTTGGCCCTGGTCTAGTTAAGACAATATGCACCTTGACTTATGGCATCAACCTAAGTTGAGGGTGGATGATGCTTATTTGTATATATATATATATATATATATATAAAAGAGAAAAAAGGTGTTTATTGTGGTAAAGCATAAAAGAATGAGAAAAGGGTAAGTGAGCTAGCAAAGTAATAGGCTTGGTAAGAAGAATTTGAAGGCAAAGAGAGTTAAAGCCTAGTTATTAGTCACTTTTACCCAAAAATTCCTTCCCGACCTAGCGGGATACCTCATTAATAACCTAGAAAAAATCTTCTTGATCTTGGAACACAGCTATAAGAGGGGCGTTAGATGATAAAGGCAATCCTATAAGTACATGTGCTATGTTAGTAACTTTTTTGATGAGTGAGAGGGTTTTGATTTGTATCCACAAAAAATTCTGAATGGTGGATCTCCTTGACTGTGAGGGAAACCTGAGTTACATGTCATTTGGCTGATTTCTATAGATTTTTGTTTCCATGTTTTTGTAGATGAATTAAATTAGAGCAGAGTATGGTTCTTGTAGTAGTAATACGGTAATGGGGTGAAGGTTGATGGTTATTCTAAAATTTTCCTTTAGCGGTTGACTTCAAGAAAAGGTCGGGTTACATATTCTGGTGATACTTTTCTCTCGCGGTTAAGAGGGTACTCTAGTAGTGTTACGTGCATTCTTATAGAACTTACGCCTAAGATTCACATTTGGTATTTGTTCGGTTCCCTAAATATGAGTTTGACTTACATTACATTACCCAAGTATGGTTTTGTCAAGATGATCTTCCAGTAGGGTATAGGTGGTTTTATAATGAACTTCATGCCTATGGTTTCATGTCTTGTTTCGGGGGTCTCTGTCTTACCTTGGGAGGCATGGATAGCTTTTTAAATTCAGAATCCTTAAATGATTCTTTGTGTGCTAGGATGGTAGTGGAATTAAGGAGCATAGTGATGTAGTGAAATAGGGAATATAGAAGTCCCTAAGTGGGGGAGAGTCTAGGGTGACTACTAACAGTTAAGGTTTTGGAAGGATGGTAAGGTTTTTCCATGTGAAATAGATAAGAAAGGAATGTGTGGTGAAAACCTTATAGAGGTTGTAAAGGGCGCTAAATATTTTAATGGATAGATCATACTGCGGGTGTATAAGCGGTAGGCTTGAATGTTGTGGTTGGTAGATGTACCAATAGTTGTGTTAGGTAGTAAAGAGGTTTGGTAAGGCATGGTCTTATGAATTGTCTTCATGGCATAATGGTTGCATGGCTTTTATAAGTTGGGTTTTTTTGTTATAATTGTTAGATATGGGTTGTCCATGTCCTTTACTCATGATTTCTATGTTATAATGGTGATGAAAGTGAAATAGTATTTCGGGGTAGAGGTAAGGAGTAGAACCTGGTGGCCTAAGTTAACTTCCTTTAGCTTGGGCTAGGCTTGAATGTGGACATGGTGGTATATAGTTAGACTCAATCTCCCATAATAATGTTTCTTTGTAAACTCTAAGTTGAATTAGATTTTCTATTTATTATGAGTTCTATTAATTCGGTATTCTGTGTGTTGGGGTATGGTATGGATGGCCTTTGTTTGTTTGTTCCCTTTTTATGGCATTAGTGTCTCGGATTCCTTATTCCTTAAGGTATTCCTGATGGGGATGTTGGATCAGTAAGTTTACCAATTGTGAGCAAAAGTCATAGCTTCGATAAAGGTTCCATGGTGGAACTAAAGGTCTGAGAAAGTCTTTTGGGATGTGGAGGTAGACATGGAGTCCAAAGAATTGCGTTGGTTCTTTATTTTAGAAACTCATGCAAAGGGTATGTATTCTTTATCATTTTTTAGTCTCTATCTTTGTTAAGGGTCAGGAATGGTTCCTCTTGCATCTTTGTTTTCTAACTTAGTTAGAAGTTAAAATAAAGGTGTTGGGGTGTAAATCGTGCTAGGGGTATGTGATGGTCTTCTCATCTTGGTTTATGTTGATGTCCTCTATTTTTGTTGGAGGAAAGTTTAAGGTGTGTTAATGTGTTATCTTGTGCTTGTTCTTACCCTTAACCATCATTCGAGGATGAATAATCCTAAAGGGGGAGACTAAAACATCATAGTATTTGGATCCTTGTAAAATTTGTCAAGTTTTGGACCTTTTTGACTAGGTATGACCAAATAGTACCAATCATACACTTGAATACGGCTTGTGGGGTGTCTTAATGATTCAATCATACCCTAGGCAGCATGTTTGGCTTGGCTACTTCCCAAGATATGACTCACTAAGGTATGAGTCATATAGGAGCTGGCTCACTAAGTATGAGTCATATAGGAGCACACAAGTGGTGTAGGAAAAGTCGTATGGTGCATGATTGTCTTGGTTTTGTGGAGTCTTCCCTAGATACGGTTGGTAGGTATGATTGGGGGTGTCACTTATACCCTTAGGTATGAGTTAGGGATGTGGAGTTATATAGAAACTAGTAGGTAAGGTCATGGAAAGGTTTGTGTACTAATTGGGGTACCACTCATACCCTAGTGTACGGGTGGTAAGGGCGAGTCGTATCCCTGGTCGTGACTTGTTTTAATTTTTAAGACAAGGGTAGTTTGGATATTTCATACTTCAAAACCCTTAAGTTCTCATATTATATAACCATTTGTATCCTTCAATAACACTTGGTAAAGTATTAAAACACCTCAAATACTCTCTCATACCCACTCTTGAAAGATTGGAGGCTAGGGTTTCTCAAGTGTTCTTCAAAGGGCTCAAAGGTCAAGATTTCTTCCATGAATTTTCATGTATAAGGCATGTACCCCTCTTCTCATTTTTATTTACAACTAAAGGCATGTGTATTATACTTTAAACATTGATAAATGAATCATGAATGGTGGTTTTCAAAATATATGTTGAGGGTCATTATGCATATGGTTTGGTATTGATTTAAATTATGTTTTTACGTATTTTTGGTAATTCTTTGCATATATTGTTATTGGTTGGTTATGGTTTAACAAAAGGGTTCTTGAGTAATCCTAATTATGGTGGTTTATGTATTGGTTTGGTTTTGGTAAAGGTATGCCCTCAACATGTTTGATAAAATGCCTTATGGAATGTTTTCACTCTATTATTGAACTTTCATTCGAAATCTTACCTGGTTTGGTTTGGTAATGGAACCTTAAATGGATTTGGATAGTTTTGCATGGTTTAAATAATATAATTTCTTTAAATGTTTGATATGGTCTAAAATGGTTTGGAGTGGTTTAAAGAGTAAAGGTTTTAGTGGTCATGGTTTGTCTATTTTGAAAACCTTGCAGATTCATGGAAATCCCTCAAGTGAATGCATTAATGGAATTGGTTTAAATGGTTTGGAAAGGTAAAAGGCTAAATAGTTGTTATTTTGGGTAAAATGAAAGTCCCCCAAGTAGTTTTAATATGGTAAATGGAGGGTCACTTAAAAGTCCCCTTAAACCGATAAATGGTTGGCTATGGATAATACTAGCAAGTAAGGGTTGATATGGCTATACCAATAACAATGACCTTGATTAATAGATAGATAATGGTTTATTTATTTTGAAAATGGTTTTAATTGGGCAATAATGGCGGAATGTGTAGCAAAGCCGTGAAAGGTAGAGGTCCCAGGGGGGACCAAAGTTGGAAACTCATATTTGTCGATAAGAGGTTGGTCTTGGTAACTGTGTGCATGATGTCAAACTTTATTTGGTGGATATACTATTCATACCATGGGATACTCTCCTTGTCATGTGGCTATATGCACTAGGTCAATTTCAGTAAGGGGATTTGAACCCATATAGCCCGTGGGTGGTTTAGGACGGCAAAGCTACACAACCCAGGTAAAGGTTTTAAAGGAAGGCTAAACCCAATTCTCTTTCCCGACATGGTTGTATATATGTATGGTTGTATGCATCATGGATGCTTTTACTTGGCTTTGTAAATGGCTTTATTTTACCCCTATCCTTAGTGCATGCTAGTATTTTCCCACTAACCCGTCTACTAGCAGTTGTATACCTATGCTATGCAGGAAATGACTATTTTATTCATCTTGATTAGTGATTGAATTTGGGTACAATCAATGTTGGATTGAAGTGGTGAGATTTCTTATTTTGGAAGGTATCAATTTCAGGTCATGGTTTACTTTACATACTTTTAGTCTTTCATAGACTGTGGTTTTTGGCTATGGTTGGGGCATATCCTGACTAGGTACTCTTTGGTTGGTCTAGAGGATTTTCATGGACAACTGTGGACGTGGGTATGGTATGGGTTGTTTATGTTACGCATATGTATACTTACGTTGGATTATTATCATGGTATTGATTTATGGCTTCCACATTGGTTTGGTTGGATATTGGGTGGTTTAACTTTGTTGGGTTGGTCTCAGTTATAGACTTATCCCAAAGTTGCCTCGGGGTTGGATACACTATCTTATTATATGTTCGAGATTCAGCCGACTTAAGGTATGCATTGGTGATTGGGTTGGGTAACGGGGGCAATTCCAAGTCCTGGTTCGACTTGGGATTGCCCATTATGACAAGGCCCTGGTTTGGCTCATGTCAGATTAGTTATCTTATATATTTATTATACTTATATTATGATTTTGTTTAGTTGAACGATGATGCCAATTGAAAACCTATAGTTTTGGTACTTATCTCACTTTTTTAACTTTTTTGTGTAAATCTGAGTACTAGTGGCCGCTATTAACATCGTGATCAAGCTGAATTGAGTTCAGAGATAGGGTGAGGTCTTGAAGCCAGAGTTGCCTTTTTTTCTTCTTCTATTTAGGTCTAATCTTTTATTATTCAAGATCGATTTGTATTTGACTATTATAGTACTCATATTTATTTTGTTACTCGCTCTTGTACCAACACAACTAGGTCATGGGATGATATTTTTATCTTATTTATCCTCTATATAATACTATTATCATTACCATTTTCCTGATTTATTGTTTTAAGTCTTTACTTGGAAATTTTTTGGGATTTATACCATTTTCCCACCAAACTAGCCTATCACTCTAGCTTCGGGCTACAATTTGGATTATCTATTAGTGGGATAAATTAGGTGCCATCATGACTCAAAATCAAATCATGACAAATAGTATTAGAGTGCTAGGTTCACTAGTATTGTTGGTACAAGAGCAAGTGTCTAGTAAAGTTCCACAGATCAGAATGATGACGTTCATTTCTTATCTTTGGGATACTATAGGATATTCATAGGGGATCCTAAATTCTTTTACTCAATTTTTGCTATGAGTCTGAGTTGGTTTATAAATATTTCTTTAGTTTTAGACTTTTGCTGATGGATAGGACGCGTGCTACCGCTACACGATATTGAGGACATCGAGTCCGCAACTATAGATCCTATTATAGTTTGTGGATAATCGAGCAGCTGAGAGATGCATCCCCAATTAGATACTAAGGTAGGGGTCCCTCAGTTAACCCTATTTCTACTCCCTATCTATAGATTCCATTGCCCAAACTAGTACTGGGCTACGGACGAGTCTAGGCTCTGCAAGGGTTTTTTTCTTTTTTGATGTTTCAGGATACATTAGTTTAGCTCTTGGGATTGGTTGGTGGTACACTATCTGATGGTGCGCAGTATGCATATTAGAGTGGTACAGAAGTAGGGACACAACCTGAAGTTGTAGCTCCTAGAGTTGTGATCCCTCATAAACTAGCGGTTGCTCAACCAATAGTTTCTAAACCAGTGATTTCCCACCCTGCTATATCTATGTAAGAGTAGAAGATGCTTGTTAGATTCTTGGTATTGGATCTGCCTAGGCTTTTTAGTGCATCGAGCGAGGATGATTATGTGTTATTTATTGCTTGTGAAGGTAGACTCTATCATTTAGGCCTAGTTGAGACTCGTGTGATAGATTACACTACTTTTCAATTGTATTTGGCAGCTCGACATTGGCGGAGAGGTTATCTTGATTCTAGGCCAGTTGGATCTCCCTCTATGACATGGACTCAATTCTTAGAGGTCCTTTCAGAGATATATATCCTTGTATTCTTAGAGATCTCTTGAGGGATCAGTTCTCGAGGTTTGAGTAGGGCCCCATGACTGTTGTGAAGTATGAGGCTATAATTTTATCAATTGGATAGGCATGATACTTTTACTCTACCGATCGAGTATTAGCAATTTTAGCTCTTTATGTGTGGATTGAGAATTCTTTTCAGCACGACCACCTAAAATTTAGTTACTGCTAGTAGATCTTCTTTTGAGGTTTCTAATCGTGCTCAAGTTATGGAGGAGATGCATTGTGAATCCCAAAAGGAAAGCGATAAGAGGCTGAGAGATCAGGGTAGTTTTAGTTGGAGCCATAGCATCTCATGGTTCAGAGACACTGGTTCGCAGGGCAGGTACCCGCAGTATTATCTTTATCAGCATCAGGGCAAGTCTAGTTAGCCCATCTATACTACTTTTCAAATTACCAATGGAGGTCAGTCTTGTTATAGTTATCATCCTAGCCAGAGTAGTGATTATCCTCCAAAGGGCTCAACTTCTCATTATTCAGCTGTAGTGGTCATTTTGGGTCAGCTAAATATTATGGTTTAAGTACAATGTTAGAGGTGTGTTATGGCTATGGGGATTTTATCCATTTCTTGAGATAGTGCCCAAGCCGTGGAGTGATGGTTCCTTCAGCTCAGAGTATTCTTTCACTTAGGACAATACACCCCCTAGCTAGAGGTTGTATGCACAATCGCCAGATAGGTCCCCCAAGATAATCTTTGAGGACCTCAGGCAGGTGGGATGGGAGATCAAGCAAGTAGGATAGGAGATCACTGATCAGCTCAAAGTGTTCTGTCACTTGTGTTCTTGTTGTTTGGTTGAATACATGATTTGAGACTTTGGGTTTTCTTATTTCATTATTGTGAGATGAATTCTATATTTTTGTCTCTTAATTCCATTAATTGTCTCGCAACTATGAGTGGCTAATTCCCTTAAATATAGTTGTGGGGACCTCAAAGGATTAACAAAGTAGAGGAAGTGCCAAATCATTCTATTGCATTTATTGTGATTATCTTTAGTTTAATTGATTTCTTAGCAGTGACCAACATCAATAACCCACCTCTATTCTACTTACTTCAAAATAGAAATAGAGATAGGTCAAAAGAGATCACAACAATGATTTAAAGTTAATTATCGATATATGCTAATCATCTTCATCTACTTAAGATATTTATCTTCATCAAATAACTTGAAACTCACAAGGTAATAGTCACACTAGTATCCAAGTCAAGGGAAATGCGACACTCTGAGACTCACAAGGCAAGGAGTGAAATTTTCTAGTGAGTGAGCAAGACAGTTGGTCATACATAACTAGTCAAAATTATATGCAATGTATTGGAGTAGTTTGATAGTGCACAATAAAAATGAGGAGTAAGAATCCAAGGGGAACACAAACCTAGTATTGGTCTTAGATTTATTACATCCAAAAGTATCCGACTCTTGTTACTTTATATTATTCCAACAAATCCCCTATCTACTTATCTGTACTGCCTGGTGACTTCAACAAGTTTGAGAGATAGTTTCACATATTTCCTATAGGTTCGACCCCAACCTCATTAGGTTACTTTATTTTGACATCAATTGCGTTATACTTCTAAGGAGGTGTACTTTTAGGCGACATTAAAATTTTTGCACCATTTTCAGGGAATACGGTTACGGATTGGTTGATCAGAGTTGTTGATGTTTTCAGGTTTCTTTTCTTTATATTTTCCTTTTCTTCTAAATATAACATCTTTACAAGAGAAAGTGTGGAGTTATGAGGACTCTTTATTTATTGATCCTTAATTTTTTTATATAATGCATTATTGTAGAAACATGATAGATATATCGTAGGAGCATAATGAGAGCATTCTAGACACGTTGATGCTCCTGGCAAATAAAAAAGAGGATTTCATTTAGAAGTTTGATAGGTTTTGATTTGATATTCACAACTTACTAGTAGAATTGAATGCAAAGGTTGATGCGTGTGATGACCAACAATTTAGTTATATGCTGTGTAAGGCTGAAAAACTTTTTATAGGCCAAATTAAGGAGCTAATATTGAAGGAGTCAACACTTGATTAGAATTTTATGGATGTTGTCACTATTTTGAAGAGCATACTAGAATTATGTGAGGATGTAAAGGATAATGAAATTCATGAGTTGAGATGTATTGGACCTCATTCGAATCACTTTTCCATATTATGTTTGGATAGCATGATATTATTCGAGCTATCTGAGCCCATTGAAGAGTGACATTATGACTTTTGACGTATCATTTTAGGCCTTTTTATTAGGATAATTGTATGTATTCAAGCAATGATTATTGTATTTAACATGGTGTTTTAGTATTTTTAGGATAAGAAATAAGTATGAAGAATAACTTGAATAAACTGGACAAAACAAAGGAAAAATGATCAGCGAAGGCTCAGGTGACATCCCATCGACCTTGCGATGAACCATCAGCCTAAACCGTCTCTAGGAAATAGAAAATAGGACAACTAGAAGTCATGCGATGTTCTAGGCGATGGACTGTTAGTATTGCAATGAACCGTTGGCCTAAACCGTCGCCAAAAAACAGAATCCAGGACTACTGGAAGTCATGGGATGGACCAAGTGATGTACCATTGGTATTGCGATGAACCATTTGCCTACCTATCGCCTAGAAGCAGAACACAGACTCACTAGAGCCCCAACGATGGTCTAGGCGACAGACCGTTGCCTCAGCGATGAACCGTCACTTGACCCATCAAGCATGAACGGCAACTCCGAGTTTGAATTTTAATCCCAGTTCTGGAAACATATAAATACCAAGTATTAAGGTTTATTCCAGATCATTTGACAATAGTTTCATACTTTCTTCTCTATTGAGAGTTGTGTACCATTTTTTATTTAGATTTAAAGGTAGAAATTTAGATCTGATTATTCTTCTCTATTGTTTATTTGAAGGTTGAGAAGAAGAATATTGTAACTTTTGTAAGCACTCTCTTGAAGTTATTTATGAATATCAATATATCTTTGATATCTTATATGGAAACGAATAGCTAAACTCCTGTAACTAGGGTTATGGGAGCCTTGATGTAGAGAGTTATTTTGGGTTTGTGAATCCATTTGATTTCTAACATCTATCTAAATTGCATGAATCTCTCTTTATCATAATGACATATCTTGGTTGCAAACTTGAGAAGTGAGCCCATGAATACCATTTGTTCGATAAGAAAGTGGATGTTGGGAAAAGATCTGATTCACATAAAATTCGTAGGTTTACCCTTTAGGTTATGGGTTGATTCCCTAATGGGATCAACTCTCATAAGAGTTCTATTTAATAATACATGGATCCTTTAAGTTTGAAAGAAGAAAAGGGTAAAAGACCCATTAGGTTGAGAAACAAGTGGGTAATTCCTAAGATTCAATACTTCTTACAATTGAAATAATAAGTTTGAATTCAAGCACAAATTTACAACCCTAACTGTTTGAACATCTTGGTGAGCATAACTCTAGTGAACTCATTTTCATTGAACTTATACTTGCATTAACTCTCATTAGCTGGACCATTGTCTGATACAATAACAAAAGATCATTATTAACACATCAAACACCCCCTTTTACTCTAGAATCTTAGATCAACAGTCTAATAACAGTCACAATACTTAGTGAACATAGTATTCCCTGTGGGATTCAACACCCAACCTAGTTGGATTCTATATTTGACAGCGACCGCTTACACTTTTGTAAGAAAGTTGTAATTTGGGTGTATCATTAGAATCCAACTTGGTTGGGTGTCGAATTGTAAGGCAAAATACTGTGTTCACTAAGTATTGTGACTATTATTAAACTGTTGATCTAAGATTCCAGAGTAAAAGAGGGTGTTTGATATGTTAATAATGATCTTTTGTTATTGTATCACACAACAGTCTAGCTAACGTGAGTTAATGCAAGTGTAAGTTCGATGAAAATGAGTTAACTAGAGTTATGCTCACCAAGATGTTCAAACAGTTAGGGTTATAAATTTGTGCTTGAATTCTAACTTATTATTTCAATTGTAAGAAGTATTGAATCCTGAGAATTACCCGCTTGTTTCTCAACCTAATAGGTTTTTTACCATTTTTTCTTTCAAACTTACAGGATCTATGTATTATTCAATAGAACTCTTATGAAGGTTGAACCCTTTATGGAATCAACCCGTAACCCAAAGGGTAAACCTAAGGATTTCATATGAATCACCTCTTTTCCCAACATCCACTTTCTTATCAGACAAATAGTGTTCGCAGGCTCACTTTTCAAGTTTGCAACCAGGAGATGTCATTATGATAAAGAGAGATTCATGCAATTTAGATAGATATTAGAAATCAAATGGATTCACAACCCTAAAATATCTCTCTATATCTAGGCTCCCATAATCCTAGTTATGAGAGTTTAGCTACTCATTTCCATATAAGATATCAAAGATATATTGATGTTCATAAATAACTTCAAGAGAGTACTTACAAAATTTACAATATTTTTCTTCTCAATCGTCAAATAAACAATAGAGAATAATAATCAGATCTAAATTTCTAGCTTCAAATCTGAATGAAAATTGGTACACAACTCTCAATAGAGAAGAAAGTATGAAACTATTGTCAAAAGATTAGGAATAAACTCTAATACTTGGAATTTATATGTTTCTAAAACTGGGATTTAAAAATTTAAGCTCAAAGTTGCCGCATCATGCTTGGCGGGACAAGCGAAGGTTCATCCCTGAGGCGACGGTCCATTGCCTAGACCGTCGCTGGAGCTTCAGTGAGTCTATGATCTACTTTTGGGTGATGCGTAGGGCGATGGTTCATTGCAATACCGGTGATACATCACTTGGTCCATCGCATGACTTCCAGTGGTCTTGCATTCTATTTCCTGGGGATGATTTAGGCCAATGATTTATCGCAATACTGATGGTCCATCGCCTGGACCATTGCATGACTTCTAGTGGTCCTATATTCTATTTCCTGGCAATGGTTTAGGCTGACAGTTTGTCGTAAGGTCGACGGTCCATCACCTGAGCCTTCGCTGATCATTTTTTCTTTGTTTTGTCTAGTTTGTCCAAGTTATTCTTCATACTCAGTTCTTATCCTGAAAACACTAAAATATCATGTTAATACGATAATCGTTGCTTGAATACACCCAATTATCCTAAGAAAAAATCCTAAAATATTATGTCAAAACCTGTAACATCAAAGAGTGCAAGAAAGAGGAAAAACATGTCTATATTCCTAATTTCTTTGAGTCTAAATTAAGGAATTACACTCCTCACATAAGGTCCAAGAGTTGCAATATGTTACATCTATTGCTTAGTTAATTTATTTTTATTCCACTGCTCATTAAGCATAATAGATTATTAGAAAAAAAGCCAGGGGTGAAACTCATAAGTTCAAACTGGAAAGAGAAAACTGGAGGCCAACTCTTGGGATACCTTAATGAAGTCTTAGTAATTAAGTTACCCTGGGATTGTTGGTGAAGTCTTAGTAACCAACATAGCCACGTCATGACACGATATTAAATCAAGTGCAATTGGGAGGCAACCCAATGTATTTGGTGGTTTTTACAGTCATTCTTATAGGTGTGGTTGACATTGAATCTACGTACCTAAGGTATCACAGTCATGCTCCTAACTCACTTGTTTTATAAGTGACCCATACATTGAGGACAATGCATGTCTATTTTATGGGGGTGGGGCTACTTATTGGTCTAGATGTCCTCTTGGAGTTTTTATTGTCGTGTCTCATTTCCTTGGAGTCTTGTTCTTAACAGATCTAGCATGTCTAGGATGTACTGCATTTTATTTTGTACTATGTTGTTCGTTTTTAACTAGGAGAAAAATAAGTATCTAAGGCAGTTTATGTACTCTATTTTGATTTTTGAGAAAAATAATACCCTTCTAAAAAATTAATTTTGAACTATGTGATGTGTATATATGTGTGACCATTGTGAATCTTGTTACGACATTAGTATTAGGGACATCATAATCAAAGATAACAATTGTATGAATCAGATAGGTAGTAGGTTTTAATGCAACCCGGTGCTATGTGTGTGTGAGATACTACTTTGTTCCCTTTGTGTGTTGAATCAGAGATTGCCCAGTTAGTCTTGCCTAGGTTGTAAGATATTCGGTTAGGAAGAGATCCTAGGTCGTTCTTGATATTAGTTCACTTTTAGCCTAAATGACCTTCCAATTATGAATAAGTATCTATTGATCCCTATTTTGAGCCTGTTTAGACTATTTTTTGATTTTACCTTTCACCTTCCCTTTTTTGGCCCTGGTCCTCCTTAGACATTATGTACCTTAACTCAAACAAATTGCCTAAGTTGAGGGTGGCTATCAGAGGGATGCATAATGTGAAATGGGTATGAAGAAGGGTAAATAAGAGAAAAAAAAGTACGACTGGGTGTGGTAGATAAAGTAGAATAAGAAAAAAAAGCAAACAGAAAAGAAAAATTGAAAAAAAGAAAGAAAGAATAAATGAAAACCACACCTAACCTGAATGAGCTATTAAAGAATAAAAAGGGAGAAATAAGGGTGGAATAAAGGAAATTGGTTGATTAGTGGACCCCTAACATAAGTGTAGTGCTAAGGATGCCTAGTTAGTAAATTCCTATTTGAACCATACCAGCTCTCGAGCCTACATTACAAGCCTAGTAAAGTCTATTGTGATCCTAACTCGACTATCTGAAAACCAAGGTAAAGAAAATAAGGGCAAGCCTATGGTATTCTAGACGTATAATTGGAGATTATTTGTGAGTGTGAGTATCTTTTGATATATCTTGACATGCGTGATTCTATTAAGTGAGTGGGACATCTTTAATGCGAGGGCGTAAGGGTTGTGTTGCTAGCTTCTTACTTGTTTGAATAATGTAACTTGTATATATGGATGGTTATTTATTGCTTATTTAATGTCATATCTCAAATCCCCTGTGTCATATTATTGTTCTTCATAGATACACAGGATTAGTATCGAAGTGTTTAATTAGAAGGGGGTTATGTTCTTAAGCTTAAATTTGATAATTTACTGGCATAGATGTCTTAAGTTTCTCCAGGTTAAGTGTCATTGTATTATTTTGTTGTGCTTTGTTGCCTAAGGACAGGAAAATATTCTAAGCTGAGGTATTTATGTGTTATGATTTCATAGAACTTTTGCTACTTAAAACTTGAAAATATGCATGTACTTAAGGCTATTTTGTTAGGGTTGATGTGTTTTTAAAGTGATTTTGCAGGGAAATAGGTTCTGGGAGCTAACCAGAAGAAAAAGAAGTAGAAAGATGAAAAGTGAGTACCTCCTAGGTACCTACTCCCCAAAGGTGCCACCTAAGGGGTGTAGGTGAAAAAAATTGAGTTCCAGAGAGTTTAAAGCCCCAAAAGTGGTCTACTACCTACACGGGGCCACCTACGACTCATAAGTGGCTCCGCAGGTGGCCGCCGACTCACATTTTTGTCTTTTGTTTAGGATGTAATTTCTAGGGTTTTCATGAAATATATAAATACCCTTTTGATGTTTTCTTAGTTAAGGAGTGCTAAAGAGGATAGGGGATTCCCTCTCTAGCTTAGTTTACCCTTGCAAAAATCTTTATATTCTAAGATTGATCTTTGATATTAGGATTCTTGTGGTCTTGACTTTTGGTTGAATAATTTTAGACTTTGTATTTTCTGCTTTAATTATTGTGAGATCAATTCTATGTTTTTGTCTATGAACTCCATGAATTGTCTCGCAACTATGACCAGCTAATTCCCTTAGTTTGGGTTTTGGGAACCCTGGTGGATTAACAAAGTAAAGGAAGTGTCAAGTCATTCTAGATAAACATTATTGTATGTATTGCGATCATCTTTAGTTTAATTGATTTCTTAGTGGTGTCCAATATTAAGAACCCATTTGTATTCACTACTTACTTCAGAAAAGAGGTAGATATTAGGAAAAAAAGATCACAACAGTGATTTTAAGTTATTTATCGATATAAGCTAATAACCTTCATCTTATTATGATAAATACTTCATCTAATAACTTGATACTGATAAGGTAATAGTTAATCTGGGATCTAGGGAAAAGGTTAGTAACGCGACACTTTGAGACTTGCAAGGTTAAAAGTGAAATTTGGCAATGAGACCATAAGCCAGTTGGTGATATATAACTTGTTAGATTCTACATGTAAGGTATTAGAGTAGTTCAATAGTGCATGATAAATCTATAAAGTTAGAATCCAGGGGTAACACAATCCTAGTGTTCGTCTTATACTTATTACAACAAAAAACATCCAATTCTTCTTACTTTTTACTATTCCAACAAATCCCCCTATTTACTTTTTAGTATTTCACGATGACTTCAGCAAGTTTGAGAGATAGTTCCACATATTTCCTGTGGGCCTGACCCCAACCTAGTTGGTTACTATATTTAGAAATCGACCACATTATACTTCTAATAAGGTATACTTTTGGATGACATCAAGGTGCCCGACCAGGTAGTGGGCATGATCAATTGTATGTCGTACCTTTTAGACCTGAGGTAGAATCTTCAGATGTTGTTATTACATATACACTTTTAGTGTTCCATCACCGACTTTTAATTTATTTTTTCCAAGATCCACATACTCCTATGTATCTTCTTATTATGTGCCGCAATTAGATTTATCTTTAGATTCTTTATCTCAGCTATTATGTGTATCTACTCTTGTAGGTGATTCATTCATCATGGATTAGGTTGATACTCAGGATAATTTTAAGGTTAAATATTCCTTGAGGATAGAGGGATGCATTGATGGGTTCAAAAGTGCAATACCATAAGTGGGCCCCTGTATGGTCTTTTTACCAGATTTTTTACTCGAAGCATTAAACTGTAATATGTGGACCGTTGTTCTTGTAATGATGAGTAGATTATGCTTTTGATAGTATGGCTTTATGCAAAAGCTTCTCAGGTGGGAAAATCAACAATTTAGTGGAATAGAAGGGTATTTTTCTACGTCGAGGTACACTAGGTTTGCCTTTTTTCTAGATTTACGTTAATCATAGTATATGAAACATCTTGGATTTTTGTCCCTTGGAAATTTACTGAGCTTTGAGCTTACTTCCTTGATTACAACTTGTCCTTATAAGTCGTATGATGTCTTGATGGGGTAGGTGACCCTAGTCATAAGGTGTCCAGTAGATGGTGATTGGGTTTTTCTTCTTGGTTATGACTTGGTGCTATGAGTCTTTAAGCATGGTGATGAGTCATTAGGATAGACCTTAACCAAATCAATAACTTAGAGGCTTGACTTTGCTCTGAGTATGAGTGGCTCACTAGGAACTGTGAGGATAGCTTACGAGTTGTCAGGTGAAGTCGTAGGTTGTCCAGTGTCTGACTTATTTGGGTACTATATGGGTTACGACTTGACACTACAAGTCATTGGGTCAGGTTATAAGTGGGATCATAGAGTCGTAAGGTGGACAATGTATGGGTGTCCAACTCACTTTCTAGGATATAACTCAAGGTACAAGTAGTATGATATGGTGATGAGTCAATGGGTTGACTCTTAACCAAAGATGAATTTTCTTACAACTTTTAAGCTGAGGATATTCTAGATACTTCCCACTTTAATTCCCTTTGATATCCCGACTTACAAAATTTCTTGGGACTTCATTATTATATTATTCCCAATAAAACACTCCTATATTCTCTCTCAAACTATCTGTTCAAGCTAAGCCTAGGGTTTCAAGGAAAGTGGTCATCTTAGGTTCTAATGGTGCAATCTCTTCAAAATTTCTTGGTATTTAAGGCATGTTACTCCTCCCTCACTGTTATTTTACTTAAAGCACATTCTTATTATATGGCATTAATGGTATTGTTATGATTGTGTAATAAAGGTTGGGGGTCTTTGAATGGTTAATGTTGAATAATGTTTTACCATGGTTTAATTATATTTTTCCATGATTTAAATATAGTTTTGAACATGTGGTGGCATGGGTATGGTGGTGGAACTTGTGACTTTTGAAGTGGTTATGACCCCAACCAAGTATTATAAAATTGGTTTATAGTTATGAGAAAGGTGGGAATTTCAACTAAGGGTACAATGGAATCCCTAAAGTGTTTGATTTGACTTATTACTTGAAAATAATGGATGGTATAAATGATTAAATGGTTACAGATGGTTTTGAAAACCTTGTGGGGTACATGGGAATCCCCTAAGTGATAATATAATGAAAACCTTCCAGGGTACACGGGAATCCCCCAAGTGACTATAATAATAGAGTCTTTGGGGTCACAGAAATCCTTTAAGTATTTACTAATGACATTTCTTGCAAGCTATAGTCGGTATGATGATACCACAGAATAATCCCTAAATCATTAACTACTAGATTTGGTGGTTTGGTTATGTGCTAAATGCTTTAATAGGGTAATAATGAGGGTTATGATAGCTAGCTGTGAAGGTGTGAGTCAAAAGGACAGGTAGTCAAAACTTATGTTTCCGATATGAGGGTCGGTCTTGGTGACCATATGCTTATGGGGTACATGGGAATCCCTCAAGTCTATACTTTTATATATGTATCATAGAGGGATAAGGGTATAAAGAAATCTTCGACCATCTATGATATCTCTGGTTTGTGTGGCTACCGCACTAGGCATATTTAGGGGGTAACACTAGACCTATATATCCGGTGGGTGGATTTATGATGGTAAATCTACACAATGGAGATAAAGTTTTTAAATGCATACTAAACCTTGATCCTTATCCTGGTAAGATATATATGTGTATATATTTACATGTAGTAATTTGTATTGGTTTGATGTGGTTTTTAATTAATGGAATTATTTTATCTTTATCCCTGAGTTACATGCTAGAGTTCATCTTACTAACCGTCTTCGGGCACTGTATCCCCACGTGATGCAGGAACTAACCATACTTTCACTTCTTCTACTTAGTGACATGGTTATTCAGGGACATCTTTTGAGTCATATTGAATTGGTGAGATTTTATATTCCCAAAGATCCTATTTTTTGCCATGGACTTCTTTATATTATTTTTATTTCTTTAGTTTTGGTTTTGACTTTGGTCGGGGGCATTTCTTGACTGGATATTCTTTGATTCCATCTGGAAGATTTTTTTTACTACCATGGACATGGGCAGTGTTGATATTAGTATTAGAAATGGTATTGGTATTGGCATTAGGATCATATTGTATGGCTACTTGGTTGTGGATGTTTGGTTTTGGTTATAGGTTTATTTTTAATGTCTTTAAATTTAAGTTATCTAATTTTGTTATATGTTCATAATTCATCCAACATGGGATGTTGGGCAGTTAATGGTTTGGGTATTAGGGGTGGTCTTCGGTCTTGGTTGGACTTGAGATACCCAATATGACTAGGACCTGGTTTTGGTCGTGTCAGCATACTTATGATAATGTGCTAGATATGGGTGGAAAATTAGGTCTTGGAGGCTTAATTTTTATAATTTGGGACTTTTAGCCCATTTGGTAATCATAATTTAGGTGTAATTGACTTAGTTGCTCATTTTTAGGGTAGAACTTCTATCTTAGGAAAAAATATGCCTCATTTAGTATGTAGAACTGAATTTAGATGCCTTATCCTAGTTCGGGGTAGGATTTGCCTTAGAAAAAAATTTTTGAGATTAGAAGTGTGCCTCTTTGACCCTCCTTAGGCCAAGACTATCATAAGTTCCTTGTAAGCTTATAGGTGTATTGTATCCTTTAGATTATATATTTAGTATCTTAAAGAAGTTAGTTACCTAATACTTATGCTAGATTAGTACTTGAGAGTTGATACTAATTCTGGTACAAGTATGACGATTTATGATCACAAGATCAGTTCAATTTTGATATTGTTCATGATTTAATTTCCGATTGAAGTCTAGCATTTGATTATTTGTGTTCTATTTCAAGTCTAACATTTGATTGTATTAGTTTCAGTTCAAATCTGACATTGAGGGGTAGCTTATGACAAGTATGGAATTGGTTATAGTCAGAGATTTATGGTATGAAAGGACTCTTGGTTATGGCTTGAGATGTGGTTATTTAGTATAAGTCCATTAACTTATTATCTTTGGTTTCACCTTTTGGGATTATGGGGCCCCATATTGAGATATTTACTTTCCATATGTACTGGCTTATTCGGCCAATTTTGTAGTGATAGTTATGCGTTCCTTATGTTATTATTTCAAATTATTTATCTATTTACAATATTTGGAGAATTATTTTAGGTTTCCATTTTACATTGACATAGCATATTTATTTTGTTTATTTATTATACTTATATAATGTTTTAGCCCAGCCAACCGATGATGCCTATTGAGTCCCCATGGCTTTGGTACTTATGCCATATTTTTTGTACCTTTTTGGTGTAGATCAGAGTACTAGTAGCCGTCGTTGACATCATGATTGTGCTGCTTTGAGTTCAGACATAGGGTGAGCTTTTTGAGCCGGAGTTGCCATTTTTTCTTCTTCCATTTATGTCTAGTCTTCATTATTAGAGATTGATTTGCATTTGACTATTACAGTGCTTAGATTCCTTTTGTTAGTATCTCCTATACTGACACTACTAGGTCATGGGATGCTATTTTTATCTTATTTATCCTCTATATTAGTACTATTATAATTAGTATTTACCTTAATTGTTATAAGTCTTTACTTGCAAATTTCTAGCATTTACGCCATTTTCCCACAAAATTAGCCCATTGCTTATAGCTTTGGGCAACAATTTGGCTTACCAAATGGCAAGATAAAGTAAATGACATCATGACTCAAAAATTGGGTCTTGACACAACCCAGCTTAATTACTGTTGCCTCTGCTCAGGATCCTTTATCTTGGTCCTATTCTTCACTATCTCCATGCAATTGTTAAACTCTGTTGTTCTCACTGGCATCTCATGCTCGAGCCCAAATTAGAACTGCTAAATAGTCTACTCAGATATATCAATCTGAGTACCCCAAACCAAAGTGTGGTCTAATAGAGATAAATCTCGAGCTAACTTCCCCGTAGGTGTGATCAAATTGACTAAAGCAGCATATGCGGAATAAAACTCGTGAACCAACTCATGAAAAAAACACCCAAAAGTTCATTGCATCCAACCAAGCCTGTATCTATTAAACAAGGACTTTATCTCTGGAATCCCAACCAAGCCACTTGTTAAAATATGGGGGTTCGTCAATAATGTTCCTTTTGAAACCAACCCTCTCAGTTGGCTCGACATCCCTATCAAATATATCTTTTATATCCTGAATGCACAACCTCCTATGTTCTTAGGTTAAAGGAATCATAGAAGTGTTTGTGGATCTTATATCTTAGCACCCAAAGAAGATTTATCAATAGTATCACTCTCACCCTCACCAGACTCATTGGACTCTTCTCCTTCTTCAGACTGGGAGTATTATTATTTTTCTCACCATAACCTGACTCATCTGATTCCATTCACTCTTCAGATTAGGAAGTGATTGTATCTTCTTTTCTATCACTAAATTCAAATAATTTCTCTCTCTACGAACGTGAAAGAGGTAGGTACGTGTGCAATGTGAGCAGGTAGGACCTATGGTTGAGCTATTATGCAAGTTGTCGTGTAAACTTAGTTGTGGCTTTCTCTTGTGTCTGTCTGCTTGTATGGAAAGGTAGAAGTGGTACATCATCTATCTCATACTCTTCCATGACCCACTTCACTTAGGAGACTCGTTTTAAGAGTTTAGACTTTGGGTCTTGGGTATTGGCCCTCCTATTAGAGGAAGGAGCATCATCGCCTCACTTTTGAGTCCTGTTTGGTAGCATGGAACCTATGTACGAGTGAATGTACACAAAAACTGCTGTACAAATAATTCAAGAATCTAAGAAATTGTAGGTCTGAGTCATGAGTCCAGTACACCAATCATTGAATAGGTTAATTCACAAGTAATAGAATAGGTTCAAGAATCGTAGACCTTACTCGTGAAAATCAAAAGCAAAATATGAGGTGCATAAGTCTTAGGTTTGATTCCTAAGAGTTCAATCCACGACTCGCGAACCAGGTTTATAAGTCCTGGGTTGGACTGGTAGGTTTAAATCGAGTCTCCCACATATTTGCTCCTCTACTTTTCTATCCAATATTGTAAGAATCTCTATACACTTATTTTGTATTAAATTTTTCCACCTTACCTATATGTATTCCTTAACAATTTGAGAACATCAAATCATAATTATAACTTTATTTGGGGTAGTGGGGAATTAACCCAAAAAATTATGGATAGAAAGAAACATGCCAGTGCAAAGACGGGACTTGTGAATACTAACTAAACAAGATGGTTCCTCACTTAAATCTCTCATACGTGGTGTACAAGAGTGGGCGTCGAATTATTTGACTAGGCTATTAGGATGGTGATCACTATTAGGGTTTTGTGAGGTATTTATATTTTAAATAGGAAAAGAGGGAAATATAGTGGTAAGGTTTTATTTTAAATGGATAGGTTTGGGTTTGAAGATGTCGGGTAAGGGATTTGTAAGAAGGGCCAATTTTAGATTTTTGGGTTAGGTCGCATTGGGTTTTTCAATTTGGAAGGTAATCATAAGTTAAAAATTTACTCGGTACCCATAAGTGTTACATATGAATCATAGACAATATTTATGATCCATGAGTTGAACTCGTGGGTCATGTTTTGAGACTTAAAGAGTCTCTAATTCCCATGGGTTCAATATACTATTCATAGTTATGGTCTATAAATTATGCGTTGCACTCATAGACAATGACCTTAAAGCCAAAAAAATTTTCTGATTCCCATGAGCCGTGCTTACAAGTCGTAGACCAAGTTCACGACCCATAGGTTAGGATTAAAGAATAGAAACTTCACTCTGATTCTCAAGAGTCTAGTCTATGAATCGTAGACCTGAGTTACAATTCATAGACTCTACTTGTAAGTATACTTACCTTGAGTTCCTGATCTTTTTCATCTGTTCCTATCATTCAGTACTTCCTGGATACTTCCAAACATGAGAAAATCAAAACAAAGTAAACACCAAGACCTTGAGTTTCCTCTAAAATAGTGGTAGATTTAATGTCGCAGCATGACGTGTCAATGTTGGGTACTCAGACTTCACCAATAAGCCCATAGGTTGCCTTCGATAGAGTGCCTGATTTAACATTTTTGCACAAACCAATTTGGTTTGATTTATCAAGCCTCTTTAAAGTCCACTTCATAAATTAACCATGGGTTATTTTTGTTATCCATGTAGTGTTTCTCCATTTGACCATTTACCTTAAACCTCTTCCCCTCTGATCTCACCCAAAACTAACTCCAAAGAAGTATGATGTGCTGTCTGTCAAATATAGTAACCCAACTCAGGTTGGGGTTGAACCCCTAAGAATTACGTACAACAGTCCCTCAAACTTGAAAAAATCCACGAGCAATGCATACAAGTAAATAGGGGGATTATCAGTAGTAACAAATAGCCAAACTTGAATGCTTGAGTTTGTAAACAATAGACAAGCACTAGAACTATGTTCCCTATGGTTTCTTAACTTTGTAAGTTTCTCCTGTTTTATCCACCTAACCCACTGCTCTGCATGAAAAGTTGACAAGCTATGTGTTATCAATCGTCTTGTGAGTGTGTTGATAAATCCCCTCCTTCACCTTGAGAGCCTCAGGGTGTCGCCTTGTTGTCCCTTATCTATAACCTTAGTACAACTCTCACCTTTTGAGTCTCGAGTTGATAAGATGAAGCATCCCAGGTTTGGAACTTTAGAAAATTTCTAGGAATCTCGTTCTTTGAACCTACAACTACTCATGGTACAAGCCTTAAACTTGGGTATCAGTGGTGAATACCTATCGTAAGCTGACCAATGTTAGTTGGTGGGATTGTCTTGGTCACTGGAATGGATATGACTTAATGGTATAAGTCGTAAGGCATGGGTACGAGTTGTATAGGTAACTTATAAGGTGGTCAGCGTTTGATCGTTCTAAGTGTTATTTTCTTCTAGGGATATAGATCATGGGTATGTATCATATGCTGAGATTATGATTTGGTTGGATGATCATATATTGGATAATGTCTGATCCACGGTGAGGATTGGTTACGATTTGGTGGTATCAATCGCAAGCTAGTTTTTGACTCATAATGAGGTCAGTCATAACCCTATGTCGAGTTTTTATGAGATTTAATTTGGGTATTCTGTACATTTCCCTACTTATTCTAATAAATACCCACGGCTTCTAATATATTTAGGAGATTATTTACCCTATTATTTTATTCTTAAACACTTAAAATCTCTTCCAAAACATATTATAATTCTCTCAAGAGATTTTGAGGCAAAGATCTAGGGTTTCAACTAAGGGATTACTTTGGGGCTTGTCTTGGTAAATTTTTTCCATCAATCTTCTTGGTTTAAGGCATGATTCTCTTCCTTACATGTAATTTCAATTAAAGTCATAGTTATATGATTGATTTCATGGTTTTTACTTTTGCATGATTTTGGTTTTCAATCATTAATATGAGGTTTTTGTTGTTAAATGCTTGGTTATGATTTATTATGGTTTTAATTTTGGTTTCTATGCATTAATGATGGTTTTGGATAATGGAATTGCGTGGTAATGGTTTAATGGTAATGGAAATTGGTTTTGGTTGTATTATGCCCCCAAGGTGTTTGATAACATTCTTATTAAGATATGTTCATTGCATTGACTTATGTTAATGGAACACTTGCTTGTTTTCAGCTTATATATGAAACCTCAAATGTTTTTCAATGGTTTAAAAAGGTTAATGGTTAATTGATAATGCTTGTGGAGAACATGGTAGTCTCCCAAGAGTTTAATATGGTAAACAAAAAGGGCACTGAGAGTCCCCATAATCTAAATAGTTTGGCTATGGGTAATTCTCTCAAGTGTGGTTTTAATTGGGCATTAATGTCAGGATATGTAAGATAAGGCGTAGAAGGTGGCGATCCTTGGGGGATCAAAATTGAAAACTCATATTTTCCGATATGAGGGGCCTTTGATGGCCATGTGCGAGTGTCATATTTATATTGGAGGGATGTACTAGTCATCCTAGGGTTATTGCTTGGTTGTGCAACTACACGCACCGGGACCCTTTCAACAGGGGGAGATTAACCCATATGGCCCGTGGGTGGTAGGATGGCTAAGCTACACGACTTAGGTTAAGGTTTTTAAATAGCATGCTAAACCCAATACTTTATCCCAGCACTTATATATATGTATGGTTGTTTTCATTGGATTGTTATCACTTGGTTTTATTAAATGGCATTACTTATCCTTATCCCAAGATTCATGCTTCTGTTCACCCACTAACCCATCTGCTGGCAGCTGTATACCAATGATATGTAGAAACCGGACGTTCGACTCCTTTTTCATAGTACTTGATTCGGGGATAGGTTATTGGACTGAAGTGGCAAGCTTCCATCTATCCAAAAGGCATTATTTCATGTTGGACATTCTTAGACTTTTTATTTTCATTCCGAATATTGGTTTTGGCCATGGTTGAGGGTATGTCCCGATCAGATATTTGTATTCTTCTGGATAGAGTCTTTATGGTACTTTTGGGGGTTTGGAATGGGCGGGATCGATATTAGTGTCAACCTTGGAATTGGAATAAGCTTGGAGGCTTGCATCATCAGACATAATTTCTCATAGTTCCATCACATTACATTTTGGGTTTGACTTTTATATTATGTTTTGATATTCTCCTTGGTTTGTTATGGTATGGATGGAGGGTTTAGAATGGACAGACTTACTTAGGTCGGTCATGGTTGTGACCCTATCCCGAAGACTTCATGAGAGCATTGCACAATCTTGTTATATTCTCAAAATTCAGCTCATCTAAGGTTATATAAAGTGATTGGGTTGGGTTAAGAGGGTGGTCCCAGGTCCTAGGTGGACTTAGTATGCCCATTACGATAAGGCCCCGGTCTGATCTACGTCATTAGTCGAGGACTGTTACCCCAAATCACTATTGTAACCTTTTTTTCCCAATCTCAAACTCCCTTGTGAGGACGTTCTCAAATATAGGCAATTTCCAAGCTTCTGTAGTATCTTGAGGTGCAATTACTATGCAAAATATTGCAATACATGCAACTATAATAGAATAGATGAATCTCCCACTTCCCTTACGTAGTAGATTCTCCAGGGTTCCCACTACCCTAGTAAAGGAAGTTAACCACTCATGCTTATGAAATAATCCATAATAATCAATGTAGAAGACATGTAATTAATTGCATAATAATGAAAGAATAAAATTCAAAATCTCTAATTTAATACAAAACCAAAAATCCAAGAGCAGTTGTATCTATGATCAAGTATGTGAAAGTGTGTAGAAAATTATAAAAAGTGTGTAACATAATAAATAAAAAACCCTAGGGAATTTATAGTATCTCAAATTAACAAAGACATCCTAATTAAAATGGAATAGGAAAATTAAGTCGGCTGTGGTTACGACTTTTGAAAAGAGTCGTTCAGCTTTCTTTATGAATCACTGCCTACTTTTGTATATCTCTTTGGTCTTAAGAGGTCATGACTCGTAGAGTCACATTAAGAGTCGTATCATGCTAAACGTAGTCACATCAATAGTTGTTCATATCTAGGGAACTTGAGTATGTTGTCTTTACAACTCCTCACATGAGTCATATTCAAACATACAACTTGTGGTCTTGACTTGTAGCCATTGGAACATCAATCCTTTTATTTTTCAGACACTGGTGGTATGACTTCCCAATATGAGTCGTAGTCTATCCCTATGATTTGTATCCTTTCTTTTCTTAGTTACTCGGCTTGTCTTTAGCCACTGTTATCATCACAAGTTGGTCAATGAGTCATAAGGTGACATGACAACTCCTAGCCTGATCAATACTTCACTTCTTGAGTGCATTTTCTTTTATTTTCAGTCTAAGCCTTTTCCTACCTAATTTCCTGCAAAACATATAAAACACACATCATATCCGACAAACCTACCTAAGTCAATGCATAATTTCAACATTTTAAGCATCGAATGTGCAATGTTTCCACGCAACATTAACACCCTCAACTAGAATATTTGTATGTCATCGGGCAAAAACACAAAACCAAAATACAAATGATGCTTGACCAGGAAGATCCTAAGGTACTTTTGTCAATCGGCTTATCAATATTTTCTCAAAATAGATTATTCCCCTTCTTTTATTATATTTTAATGAACCCAACTACGTATATTAATTTGTCATAATGATGTGACACACAGGAATCAAATGATGGAATTACATTAACAACGTACAACTAGGCATAGATACAAGTTACACTACCCGAACAGACAAATAATCTAACAACGTGACCCATGTACTCTCTAAGACAAAGAATTCCCATTCATTCTTATTGGTTTATCGAGATAATACAGGGACAGTCAAGAGATGCTCTCACTCACAAAGAAGTTCCACGGTGTGCACAAAATACCCTAGGCTTGCCCTTATTTTCTTTACCTTATTTTTTGGAAAGCAAGGTTAGGATCACTATAGGATGTTTTTTGGTTTGTAACGTAGGCTTGGGGATTGTATGATATATTTTGGTGCATTTTTTTAGTAACTTAGCCTCCTTGGCACTACGTTTTCTTTGATATCCACTTATTTTCCAACTTTTATTTGAATTCTACCATGTTCCTCCCTTTTTATTCTTTTCTACCTGTTCATATTGGATGTTGTCTTTTATTCCTTTCTTTATCTCATTTTTTACAAAAAGTTTTTTCTTTTTCTACCATATCCAATCCTACATTCTCTTTATTCACACCCCTTATTCATACCCACTATTCTATGTACAACCAATAGCCACCCTCAACTTAAGAGATTTGCCTGATTTGAGGTGCATAGTATCCAAGTAGGACCTAGGCTAAAATAGGTTCATTACAATTATAGTGGGAAGGTGAAATGGTGTAAACAAAAATTAAGTCTATTAAGGCTAAAATTTGGGATCGGGGGGATTCTTATTAACATTTGGTTGGTTATTTAGGTTAAAGTGGACTATGTTCGAAAATGGCCTATGAACCTTTTTTAACTGATCCTACAACTTAGGCAATACTAACTGGGCAATTTCTAGTTTTCGCATACAAAGGGAACCAGGTAACGCCTCATGCACACATTGTACAGGGTCACATTATTAATTACTTCCTATTTAGTTCATGAAATTGCTTGCCACTGTTATTACATTCCTAATTCTAATACCATTACAAGATTCACAGTAGTCACATGCGCACACAAATCACAGAATTTTCAAAATTTATAGGAGGGGTACCAATTTTAATAATTTCACCACAATCATTAAAAATATGTCTACTACCTTAGGAATAAATTTTCTTCCTAATTGAGCGTCACAGAACATGAAAACACAAAAAAAAACACAACAAAATATGCAAGTTTGGCATTCAAATTATAGTCAATTGGAAGAGAAACATGGCAACAACAATTTACGACAGCTAATGGTACACCCCTACGACCAACTAAATATCTATGCAATATCCCCAATGTATGCATAACATGAAACAAAGGATGATGACATATCTGGGTGCACTTGGTGCCAAACCAAGCCTGATCAGCACGGAGGCCCTCATACTAGGCCTCATCCTCAATATCAGTAGCCCCAGGGGTGATTGGGGTGCTCAAGTCGGTAGTAGTGTTAACTGTGGTCGGTACCTCAATGATGGATCAAGTGGTGAGCTATGCTACTACTCATACCAGTAGCATCTCAAGGTCTGGAAGTCCCGACTCTTGTTACCACCTCGCGGTTCCAATCCTTCCAGTCCACTTCATCTTGTACGTTGGGTTTTTTTGCAGCCTCAATATTTTCTTCCTTTGTGATTTATGTCTTTCTCTTCTTGTTCTTCTTTCTCTTCCTTTCTCTACCTTTAAAATTTCCCATAGGGGTTGAGTCATCAACAACCTAAATGTTTTTAACCTCATCCTCCATGTGGGTTTTCTCAATGCTAGGCATTGAAAGGATTAGTTTATCGTGCAATTCTTCTTCTAATTTTTGCAGCTCAGCTAAAGGGGTCTGTATTCCTTCTAGGTCTGAGGAATAAATGCCCTCAAGCTTCCGAGTAATCCTTTGGTCAAACATAACAAACCTCGACTACATAGTTCTTATTTTTACACTCAGAATCTTCTAAACCTTTGGTTTTACTCCACCCTCCATATGACGTACCTTTGTCTCCATAATACTCAACCTTGTCATTATCTTAGTAAAAAATGGCTATGACACTATTATGTAACTGACTGGAACCAATTTGGTCGTGGATGGTTGTAGTGTAGCAGTAGGTGGTTGAGTAGGAGTATGGGAGGTGTCTACTACATCTGAGGCCTGATGCTCACACTGGCAAGTCTAAGTAGGGATACCACACCTCTCAATTTCTTCTCTCTACACTTTGGCCTCATAAGCATCACTAACCATTATAGCAGCCATCTTGGCTATCTTGGATAATAGGTTGGTAACCCAAATCTATAATGGTCCTTGGCCTCAAGAGTCGATCGATATCTGGGATCTTTGGCACTCCTGCATCAAGACATATTTGAGTCAATAGGTAGGGTAAGGCCAACACTGTATCATTACTAGTGGCCCTATCCCTGATCTCATGAGTTATCCACTTGGCTATATTGATCTTGTAGCCTGACATTATGCCTACTAACACTGCTGCCTTATCTGGACCTATGACGTTGTACAACAAATTTGGACTCAACCTGTGTCTAACCAGGGTCCACCATGCCTTGGTCCAAAAGTTCAGGCTTATCTTCTTTATTAATGACGTATTTCTGATACCCCAACCTACACATGAGGCCTCTTCCCAAGATGAAGCAATAATTTTGATTATCCACCAGAACTAAATGAGCTTATCTTATGAACTTATCTATTTCACCATAACTTTCTTCATCTCCACCACTCAAAATTATAATTCTATGGTGTTGACTAGAAGTACAAATTCTTGACTATGAATATCTGGGAGATTATCTGAGCTAAGATATTCACCTCGACACCTCGAATCACCAAGTTTAATGATAGCTCTGCACCTCTTCACAGATTACCTTATGTATTTTGCCTTTTCAACTCTATTTGATACGTTGTATAGATTTCACATACCAACACTTTTCTATTTGGCCCAGTGTTCTAGTCATCTACTTGAACTAGTATTGCTTAAATCGTGCCTCAAATGTGGGCATCTCAGTAATGCCAGTAGTAGTTAGTTGTCTCTAAATATAAATACCTCTCAAGGTTTACAATTATCAGGATTTATGGTATTGGGCTCCTTATATAGTTTTTGCATTCTAGGGTACCCCAACCGTTCAACGATGGGCAACGAGGCAGGCTGGATGGATAGTAGAGTGGGAGGTATTTGTGGCGGTGGAACTACTCTAACCGAGCTATCACTCTCCTCCTTCTCCCCTTTTTCTTCAGCTACAGACCCATCATCATTCTCAATTTTATACTTTGACTTTGATTCGCCCTTCATCAGAACACGATTCTTCCTCATTAGCAGTCTCACCATTGTCATCTTCATCATTGTTATCATCATTGTTCTAATTAAGGATGATGGTGAATGGGGTGTGAGGTGTGAGGGTTCTTCATTATTGGTGTGTACTTAGGGGGTGTTTCATTTTCTACAATAGCTGCTTTCTTACCCTTGGTTCATCTTTCCCTTTTCTCCACCTGCTCTTTTACTGGATATTCCTCGAGGTCACCACTTTACTCATTGATGTATTCATTTCTCAACTGATGAGTGGACTTTGGGGCAGGTTTTTTTAGGCTTCCTTCTCCAGTGTCAGCTTCTTTGATGAATCACTTTTTTGAGCCATTAGTACCTAGTGTATAAGACTTATTAGTTAGTCATAAGAAAAACAAGAAAATAAGGTATTAGTATGGCGGGTTTGGGAACACTACAACTCATGAGTGTGAGTCGTTACCTCTGGTTGCGGGTCGTAGTGAGACTCATAGAGTGAAGGGTTTCCTACTCAGTATGCACTGGTTAGGAAATGATTCCTCCTAATGAGTCATAATGTTAGAATATGAATCATTAACAACACTCGTTATATACCAGAAATGCTTTTCTAGTGTAATGACCCTTCCTAGTCATTATGACTCCTGACTATGATTCATATAGTATGACTACAACCCATTGAGATGAGTCATAATGTTAACAAAACCTACACACTTATAATCAACCATTTTTCCAGTGATTAAAAGTCACGTACTGACTCATTACATAACCTTATTAGTAGTTAAGAGCCTCGTAGCTACTGTATCATGGATGATTAGAATAGTTAGTTCCCATATTCAAACCATCACACACATTAAACATTTAAGCATTCACCAAAACTTTGTTCTATTATCCCTAAGCACTATTTTAGAGTATAAAGTCACATTTTACTCCCAGTATTACAAACCTTACCAATTTCTCAAGAATAGGGTTCGACTAAATTTTCACACATATATTTCAATCAAGAAATCCAAGAAACATTTATGCATTGAAGAAACGGCTTACTGAAATAAAATTTCAAGCACAAAAAGACTTACTTGTTTACTTTTGAGACTTGGATTTATTAACTTCAATGAATTTGTGCCCTAATTCCTTGAGAATTTTGAATATGGAGAGTTTTGACTTAGTTAATTTTGATTTTTTGATTGATATAGAATGTGTTGGTTTTGTCGTAACCAATTACAGGAATAGAGGTAGTACTTAAAGTTTGAAATTTGGAATGTCAATCATTTGGGTTCGCCTCTATATTTTATTATGTACTATAGATCGGGTCAACCTGCTAGACCCGCGATAGCAAGTCCAGGTTACTTGTCATGACTATGACTTGTAACTACACAATATGGGTTGTAGACTCACTTTTTAAGGACTTTGACCTCAATTGGGTCTCCAGTTGTTATGAATCAAGGTTACGAGTTATAGTCACTGATACGACTCGCTCTAAGAGTCGTAATGACTCCAACAACTAAATACCTAAGTCTGGTTTGAGTTACCGCACCATGTGACTTAATCTTACGAGTCGTTAAGTTTGGTTACGACTCATCTAGGTAAGTTGTGAGACCTGGCACCATAAAATTTTCTGGTTTTTTCTGCAATCTCTGGCCTTGCACATTCAACACACAAGTTACTCTATAATAAAATAAGTACAAAACATGGGTTGCCTCCCATACAACACTTTCATTAAGATTACAGCATCGCATGGCTAGGTTGGATACTCAAATTTCACTAACCATCCCCATAGGTTTCCTCCCTTGTAGCTCTTGATTTAACATCGTGGAATAACTCTATTTTATTGGTTACTTAGACTTCACCAAGGCGAACATCATCATTCACCTTTACTTCCTCAGTGTTCCTAATATAGTGCTTAACCCCTTGCCCATTTACCCTGAATGGGGATTCACCATTAATGGGGATTCATCATAACACTTCAACTCTATAGCGACATATGGGAACACTCTCATAAGAGTGAATAGTCCATACCACCTAGACTTCAACATGCTTGGAAATAAGCAAAGTCTTGAATTATAAAGCAACACCTAGTCACCGGGCTTAAATAATCTTTTCTCAATTTTTCGAGCATGATGCAACATCATTTTTTACTTGTATAGAATAGAACTCTCATAAGCCCAGAGTTGAAATTTAGCTAACTTGTTCACTTTGCTCATCGTCATCTTTTCTATTTTATTCCAATCAAAATTCATCTTCTTCAATTTCCATAGTGCCCTTTACCTCATATTTCTTAAGAAACTCTTGAATAAGAAATTTCAAAAATGTGACCCACCGTCACTAATTTTTACATGTGGAGTGACAATCAAGAAAAGTTATGTTTTTTTTGGAATGTAGTACACCTCTACCTTAATTATTGGGGAGCTCCACTGCCTCTACCAAATTGGACACATAATCAACCCCAACCAAGATATACCTTATACCATAGAAGCACACAAACAACCCCATAAAGTTCACACCACACAAATCAAACAGCTACAACTCTAAAATAGAGGTCATAGGGAGTTCATAGAGCCTCAAAATGTTAACCTAATGCTGGCATTGGTCATAGGATACAACAAATTCATGAGCATCATTGTAGATTGCCGGTTAGTAGTACTCACACTATAAGATCTTGTGGGTTATGCGGATTCCTCCATGGTGAACCCCAACTAGTGAAGAGTGACAAGCCTTAGGAATGCTCAACATCTCCACTTCAGGGATGCATCTACGAATAATACCATCCATATAAATTCTAAATAAATAAGGTTGGTCCCAGAAGAATTTCCTTACCTCATGCATAAATCACTTCCACTACTAAAAGGATAAGTCTTTCGAGATAAGATCACTTGCAAGGTAATTGGCAATATCAATAAACCAGAGAATTAGGTATTGTGATGTTACCAAAATCTGCTTGTCTGTAAAAGTATCATCGATTTGAAGCCCATTCCCCATGTTTTGCACTGTTTCTTCCTTATGTCCGGACAAATGATTTGCATCCTGATTTTCTATGCCTTTTCAGCCCTTTACCTCAAAATCAAACTCTTGTAGCAAGATAACTTACCAAATAAATCTTATCTTTACATATTTCTTAGCTATTAGTTATCTCAATGCTACATAGTCTATATGAATAATTACCTTAGTCCAAATCAGATAGGACCAAAACTTTTTGAAGGTAAAAACCAATGCTAACAACTCTTGCTCAATAACAATATAATTCTTTTGATCAGGGTTTAATGCTTCACTAGCATAGTACACAGAGTGAAGTACCTTTTCTCTCATTTGGCATATGACAAAACCTAAATCCATACCGCTTGCATCATACAAGATCTTAAAAAGTAGAGACCAGTTAGGAGACATTATGATAGGGGCTGACACCAACCGTTCTTTCAAGGAGTCCAAGGCCTTCAGATATTCCTAATAAAAATCAAATTTCCTCTTTCTCAAGATGCTTGAAAAGAGGATTTTTAGTTTTGAGAAATCCTTGATGAATTACCTGTAAAAGCTAGCATGGCCTACAAAATTCTGAATACCCTTCATCGAGATGGGTGGTGGTATCTTCTCAATTATTTAAATTTTTGGCATGTCAACCTCCATGCCACTTTTTAAAATTTTGTGACCAAGCATAATTCCTTCTTTCACCATAAAATGACACTTCTCCCAATTTAGTACTAAGTTGCGTTCCTCACATTGACGTAGAGCATTAGGTAGATGGACCAAATAGTCATTAAAAGAATCACCAACCACAGAGAAATCATCCATAAACACCTCAATGTTTTCTTCCACCATATCAGACTATATCGACATCATGCATCTCTAGAAGGTAGCGGGAGAGTTTCACAACCTGAATGGTATCCTCTTAAATGCAAAAGTCCTATAAGGGCAACTAAAAGTCATCTTCTTTTGATCTTCGAGAGCAATAATAATCTGATTGTAACCCAAATAACCATCAAGAAAAGAATACCAACCCCTTTCCACAAGAATATCTAGCATCTGGTCCATGAAGGGCATTAAGAAATGGACCTTTTGTGTCCATGTATTTAGCTTCCAATATTCCATAAACACTCTCCAACTTGTGACTAGTCTTAATGGTATGATCTTATTCTTTTTATTTGGCATGACATTAATTTTACCTTTTTTAGGATGCATTGAACAAGATTGACCCATTTGCTATCAGCAATAAGGTTGAACTCGCCCTTTGACACCAAGGGATAAGAGCTGATTACTGGCGATGACTTGGTGAAGGGAATCTATGAGAGAAGGTTCTCGAATCGAGTTACAACACCATCGTTCAACCATTTAATGATATCTTTATTTACCATATCATAAATAGGAGGATTTAGTCACCGTTGGTGCTCTACACTAGTAATAATGTTCGGTTCAAATTGGATCTTGTAAGTACAAATGCCTGGCAGAATACCCACAATATCAGCAATGGTCGATTCTACAGATCTTTTAAACCTCTATGACACTGATAACAATACATCTACCTCTATCTTAACTAAGTCAGCTACAATAATCACTGCTACGTTGTTGTCGGACCCTAAAAATGCATAGCATAAGTGAGATGAGAGGGCCTTCAACTCTAAAGAAGGTGGTTGTTCAATTGATGGATAAGAAGGAGGAGTGGTTCTATTTTTCAAATCTAGATCAAACTTATTTGGAGCATAAGTGTAAGAACCTCTCCCAAATAGATCACCTACCATCTCATCATATTCCTCGATCCCATCACTTTAAAAATTCATAATCACCACTGCTAATGCATTAACACCTAGCCTCTTCTCAATTAGAACAAACACTACATTAATCTTATCATCAATAGTGTCTATCTCTGACATAACTCTTATGTCATCTAGCTGTCGCATTGCCTGGCATACACTGAAGATTACTTGTTCATTGTTGTTACATCATTTTTAACCAGAAAGAATGTTTTTAAGTTTTAAAAGGGTTTTACTACGAAAGTGACAAAAAAGAAAACTTTATTTAAATTTTTTTTTTTTACAATCAAACTCAAAGTCTCCACTTGGTTTAGATTTGTTGTGCCAAGTCACCTTTGGAAATTATTTTTCAAAATGTTTTTGACTCTTTAAAACTGATCCATGAATAGAATTCTAGTTAAGGAATTCTGTTGACCAAGGGGAAGGTATTAGGAACCCCTCGTTCCTAAGGTTCGACTATGGTCACCCTATGAGAAATATCGACTTTATGATGCTATGAAGTGAATAAACCAACAAAACACATAAGGCAAACAAAAAAACAAACCAAATATAAATCCAAAACCAAAATAATGTCTAGACCAAATTATATAATCCCAAAAATAAAAAAATATGGAAATGTAAACTTTATTCAAAACTAGTCCAAGATTAAGCTCCAACCGACGTTCCAGGGCTTGATCACACACCGTCTTTGAGTACAACACCCTCGAGGCATTACCCAGATAAAACAATACAGATAACCTCGGGGAATTCCCTGGACAAATAAGTACAATTGATCCAAATGCGATAAAACAAAACCATTCAATAAAAACATTCACCAATCCACAATTCTAAAATTTGCCTAATCAACGTATCGTTTGCCTACTCATTTGACGGCCTAATCATGACACTATTGTGTTCGACAACATCAATGTTTATTCTGAATTAAACTAACATCAATGAATAAAAAATAATCTATATTCACTTTTATCAACTTTTCAATTCCACCCCAAATTCCTTTTTAACACAAATTTCCTACATAGAGCTAGTTACCCAAACTCATACCATGATTAATTATTAACAAATAATCAACATCAAACATCAATAAAATCATTCAATCACAATTATCAAATTGAAATAATAAAAGGAGTAGAGTTGAGAATTGGACCTTCAAAGTACTTTCAATTTATTTAAGAATAGAATAAAGAGCCGTTAGAGAACCTCAACGAATTCCAAATCTCAACTATGAATCAAATTCACCACAAAAATCATCCCAAAATTTGATTCGTAAAGAAATCCATGAAAATAAGCGAGCAACACAAAATAAGAACTACGAAACTTGGAAAACACGTATGCGATTATCAGCAATATTTTTTCTAGAATTAACTCAACTAATTGTTTGGGATAGTTTGGTTGCTAGAAGCGAGTAATCAAGAGGTCTCAACGGTTATACGCTTCACCGGAGCTCTACTAGCTCTAAATAGTGATAGAATAATATTTTACATACTGATTTCATTGGAAAAATAAGAAATAGAGGGGTTTTTGATGCTCTCATGCCTTTAGTGGCTTATTCCAGTGGGATATGGCCGATTCTGGCAGAAAATTCACTAAAAAACTCAACTCCAACTTGTTTTCTCTTTTTTTTGATCAGTTCTCTCTATATTCTTCAATCTCTTCATCAGTTTTTCTACACTCGCCAGTCTTACTCTGTGTGTATTTGCATCGATATGTATGTGTGCGTTAATCCCATGAGGTAAATATTATCGTGTGTCTATACTGGTGTATATATGTTTTTGGGTATGATTGAAAAATAGAGGCTTATTAGCATGAAAATAGAGGATTATTGGTGTCTTCTATTAGTGTATGTATATCTGATTATGTGTGAGTATAATTGTGAGGTGTATTTTGTATTGAATATATTCTATGATGGTGTGAGTTTGTTATAGGAAAAGGGAAAAACATAAGAAAATAGGGTAGGGGAGAGTATGTGGGGCAGGGGTGAGGGTAAGATAAGGGTAATGTGTCCAAAGTTGTTATGAATTTGTTATGGATTTGTTATTTTATTTTTTAGTGAAGGTATTATCATGAAAGGGTGGGGTGCATGGTAAGGTACTAGAAATAGGTAAAATTTACTTTTGGGAGGGGCAAAAATTATGTATCTATAATTGTTGAGTCGGGACCTCATTTGTCCCAACACCATATCAACTAATGCCCTAACTGTAGCTAGGAAGGCTCTGCCCAAGATGACATAGACTTGGACGTCCACCTCATGATCAAGTATTATGAAATCAGCTGGGAATATGGAAGACGCCACCTTTACCAACAATCACATGGAATATCAACCAGTTTTTTCATAGTCCGGTCAGCTATCAACAAGCTTATCAATGTTAGTTTGGGTGCTCCCAGCCTTAACTACTTAAAAACTACCAACGACATAATATTAATACAAGCTCCTTGATAACATTAATCCTGGGAGAATTTGAAGGACCCAATGGTACATAGAATGGTGAAGGCTCTAGAGTCCTCCTTCTTTACCAATGATCTAGAGGCAATAACACAACAATGATGAACATTGCCAGTGGTCTCATAGATCACTGTCCTTTTTTTAGTGATAAGATATTTCATGAATTTTGGGTAACCATCCATCTGTTCCAATGCCTCTATAAGTGGATGTTTACAGACAGTTCCTTCCAAATAGATAAGAACTTTTAATATTTACCTTTTTTCTTCTTCTTTTCATCCTCTGAGAAAAAAAAAGGAAAGTCTCAGAATGGTCTTTAGAATAGGATCATCAACCTTACCCTTACCTTTATCATTCCTACTAGTATTTTTAACATCAGATAATTTCTCACCTTCAACATCAAGTGCTTCCAGAACATCAACATGGTCATCATAATTCTTTTACATACTCATAATAGGCATGGGTGGATCCATTGTGGTCTTACCAATTTGAGTGATAATCGCATGACAATGACTAATATTTTTTGAGTTTTGAACTGTATTACTAGGAAGAGTGCCAGGCTTCCTTTGATTTAATGTGGCCGATAGTTGGCCAAACTAATGCTCCAGTTGTTTAATCGCGGTGGCATGTGATTCAACTTTCTGATTCAACCTTGATATGTCTTCCTTAATCTAGTTAAGATAACTTTCCTGACTTTTTTGTTCCTTTACTAACTTCGAAAACATTACTTTCATTCTAGACTTGGTATCTCGACTACCTAGTGGAACATATCTATCACTCTTCTCTTTATAGTCATCTTTATGCCTTTAATCACTGTCTCATTCTCTGCTCCTATCTCAGTACCTATCACTATAATAGTTCTAACCTTTATTTTCTTGCCCTATGGCTCGGAAACCTACCACTTCATAATCCAGGTACTTAGCTTCCTCATCTTTATTAGACTAATAATCTCTTGAAGTATATTTCTATACCCCAACTATGTTCACCTTTTCAACCATCATTGCTTAAAATTATTTTGAACGCATCCCAATATCAATTTTGATCTGTGCAAATTCTTATGCGAACATATCATCACCATCTCTATAGTCACTAGCATCCCTAATAACATATGTACCAGTTTCTCTATCATCCTTCTAAGCGCGTAAACCTTGGTTAGTAATAAAGAGTTTATCTAATATTTTCTTGGTATATCCCAAGGAAGACACATAAGTGCACCTCCAGATATAGTGTCTGTCATCACCCCTAGAGCTATTATTTAAGGATTTGTAGAATATTTATAATAGATTGGATCCAGGAATTCGGTAATGAGGTACCATGCTTAACTTCTTTTTTAACCAAAACTATGCTTCATACATAGATTTTGCAAAAAACTTCCAGAAGTTGTAAATCTCATCTTTTAGCTGCTGCATCCTGGCAGGAGGAAAGAATCAATTCAAAAATGATCTCCTCAGCTCATTCCAAGTCATGATTAAGCCTCTAGAAAGTTCCCCAGCCATAACGATGCTTTTCTTGTCAACGATAAAAGGAACAATTGCAACCTCAAAGCTTACTGATTTACCCCTGGTATCATATACAAAGTACTAATCCCAGTAAAATTTGCAAGATGCATGTTTGCATCATCTATTGCCAATCCCAAAAATACACTCTTTAAATTCAACAACTAGATCGTTATACTAGTAATATCAAACTTAACATTGTGGGGTAACGAAAGAGGAACAATGGCTTCTGTCTCAGCAAGTTAAACATAAACCTTATCCTTATCTATATAATATGGAGGTAGATATTAAAAAACTAGGATTACTTGAGCTCTGCAAGCATATGGTATATCTTGAACCCCATCAAGTGGTGATCGATGATCAATTGGTCTTTGCCGATCTAGCTCTACTTGTTGAGTCAGTCTGGCTTCCTCAGTCACTCTTCTCTATTGTTTAGCTGCCTCTACTAACATCAACTCCGTCTTTCTAGTAATAACATTTTGTGGATCACCTAGAGCAGGTGTAGGTATAGCAAGAAAATAACCCTTGACTCATACTGGTACATCATCATGAATATGCTCTGTCATCCTTCTTAGTGTTTGCAAAATTCTTTTGGGTTCTAGATCAATTGGGGGGTAAGTTATTGTCTTAAATCCTAGTGTTAGACATGCACCTCCATATACCTAAATAAGAACAAAAAATAAAAAACTCGTGAACTCCACACACTTCAATCAATAATTCACACTATATTCCATAAAACTTGAGCTAAAATTTAATGTCACCTAAAACTAGATCCAAAGAAGTATGCTGCGGTTGATGTCAAATATAGTAACCCAACTTAGGTTAGGGTCAAACTCATAGAGAGTACGTAGAATAGACTCTCAAACTTGACAATATCCACGAGTAGTGCATAAAAGTAAATTGGGGGATTTTAAAATCAACAGTAATAGGTAACCAAACATAAATGCTTGAGTTTGTAAATAATAGAAGACAAATACTAAGATTGTGTTCCCCCTGGATTCTTAACTCTGTAAGTTTCTTGTGGTTGATCCACCTAACCCATTGCTATGTGTGCAAAGTTGACAAGCTATGTATTATTAACCATCTCATGAACCTATTGATAAATCTTACCCTTTACCTTATGAGTCACAAGGTGTCGCCTTATTGTCCCTTGTTGATAACCTCAGTAAAACTCTCCACTTTTGAGTTTTGAGTTGATTAAATGAGGTTTAGTAGCCCCCAATTACTATTATAACCTTCTTTTCCCTATCTCAAACTCCCTTGTTAGAACGTTCTCGAATAAATGCAATTCCCAAGATTCTGTAATAGCTTGAGGTGCAATTACTTTGAAGAAGATTGCAATACATGCAGCTTCAATAGAATAGATGAATCTCCCACTTTCCTTATGTAGTTATTATGCTAGGGTTCCTACAAACCTAGTCAAGGAAGTTCGCAACCCATGCTTATGCAACAATCCATGATTATCAATAAAAAAGAAATGTAATTAATTGCACAATAATGAAATAATAACATACGAAATCTCCAATTGAAGACAAAATAAAAAATCCAAGAACAATTGTATCAATGATCAGAGTATGTGAAAGTATGTAGAAAATTATCAAAATTGTGTATCATTACAAAGAAAAAACTCTAGGGTATTTGTATATCTCAAAATAACAAAGAAATCCTAATTAAAATTTAATAGGAAAATTAAGTCGGCAGTGGTTACGCTTATGTCAATGAGTCATTAGGTCTTCTTACGACTCACTGTCAGCTCTCGTAGATCTCTTTGGACTTCAGTGGTGATGAATCGTATAGTCACATTATGGGTCGTATCCTTCTAATTGTAGTGACTCAAGTAGCTATTCATATTTAGGGCACTTGAGTCTGTTGTTTTTACAACTCTTCACCACGAGTCCTATTTAGACATTATGACTCGTGGTCTTCACTCGTAATCATTGGAGCATCATTGTTTTTATTCTTCAAACACTGATCACAGTATAACTTCCCACTAAAAGTCATATTATGTCCCTAAGATCGTAGCCTTTATTTTCTTAGTACCTCAGGTTATCCTTAGCAACTGTTATCATCACGAGTTGGGATACGAGTTTTAAGGTGACATGATGACTCATAGTTTGATGAGTACTTTACTTCTTGAGAGAATTTTCTTCTATTTTCAGTACAAGCAGCTTTCTACCCAATTTCCTACAAAACATATAAAACATACGCCATATCAGACAAAATAATCTAATTCAATAAATAATTTCACCATTTTAAGCATCGAATGTGCAATGATTCCATGGCACATCACTCTTCCTATTCTCAAGTTCAATAGCACCATAATAGAATATGGTAACCACTTAATTGGGCCATTCCATTTCAATCATAACTTTCCAGAAAATAGCTTTAGCCTTGAATCAAATAGTAGTGCCATGCCACCAACTGTAAATTCTCTTTTTTAAATCTTTCTGTCACGATACTACTTAATATTTTCCTTATATAAGGCTAAACTCTTGTAAATACAGAGACAAAATTTATCCATCTCATTTATTTGCTCAATCCTTAAATTGGCTTCATCACTCTATTCCATATTCAACCTCTTTAATATCCATAGTAACTTATGCTCAAGTGAAATAGGCATGTGGTATGACTTACCATAGACAACATGATATATATATTCACACCAATAGGAGCTTGGAATACAGTCTGATATGCCCATAGTTCATTATCCAACTTTCTTTCCCAATCTGCCCTATTGGTATTCATAATTTTTGCCAAAATGGACTAGATCTCATAATTTGATACCTTATGTGTGCTTATTTATAGGTGGTAAGGAGCTTAAACCTTATCATTCACACCATATTTCTAAAGAAAGGCATTAAATGGGTTGTTGCAAAAGTGATATCCTCCATCACCAATGATCACATATTCTTTTTCAGGAAAGCTGTGACACTTTTACCTTCATTATTGGGAAGCACAACTATATCCACCTACATTGAGATACATTCTATAGCCACCAAAATATACTTCATTCCATGCAAACTCAAAAAGGGAGACATAAAACAACTCAAACTCAAGAATAATAGTCATTGAATATTCATATTTTTATGAGATGTTCCCTTTCTTTTGATATTGGTCACATGCCCTTGCATAGTTATGGAAATATTTGTAAATTTTGGCCTATTGTTATCCATATTGTAAGATCTTGTGTGCAGTCCACGCACCTCCATGGTGATCCCCAATTAGTAAAGAGTGACATGCCTCTAGGATACTCATCATCTCAACCTCTGGGACATATCTTCTAATTACACCATCTGCATAGATCTGAAACAAGTATGGCTCATACCAAAAAATTTATGAACCTCATGCATGAATTTCTTTTACTTCTTAAATGACATATCTTCTACGACTAGGTCACTTTCCAAATAATTGGCAAAATCTTCAAACCAAGGGATTAAGACTTATGATGCTACCAAGACTTTCTAATATGGAAAAGTGTAATTAATTTCAAGCTAATCCCCTAGTTTTAGAATTTCTTCCTCTCTAATGCAAGAAAAATGGTTGGATACTTGATACCTAGTGCCCTTTTAATCCTTGACCTCATAAAAATTCGTACAATAAAAGAACTCATCTAATCAACCTTGACTTTTCTTCTTGCTTTGACATAGAATATCTCAGAGCTTCATTTTCAGTGTGCATAGTGACTTTGGTGACAATCAAGTATGATTAGAATTTTTTAAAAGCAAACACTACTGCAAATAACTCTAGTTTAGTCACCATATAATTTTTCTATGCCAAATTTAGTGCTTTGCTAGAATTATAGATGGGATGGAATATTTTATTTTCGCCTATGGACTAGGATTTCTCTTATCCCTACACCATTAGAATCACACATCTCTTCAAAATGTAAGGTCCAATTAAGGGACAAAATAATAGGAGATAAAATCAATCACTTCTTCAAACAATCGAAGGCTTTTGATAGGCTGCATCAAATACCAAAACAATTATGATGATATTAAAGAGTCCAGGGAAAAGATCTAAAAAATGATATTTTTCCTTTTAATTTCGTATCCTTCTCCAACAATTTGCATAATAGATTAGAAATTTTGGAGCAGTCCTTTATAAATAGCATATAAAAGCCTGCATGATCCAAGATACTATAAATGCCCTTCTCAATGATTGGTAGAGAAAAATTTTCAATCACCTCAATCTTAGCCTTGTCAACTTCTATCCCATCATTGAAATCTTGTGCCTGAGTATGATCCTTTTTATAATAAAATGGCACTTTTATTAGTTAAGCACCAAGTTGCGCTCTTCATATCTTCGAAAGGCATTGGAGAAATAAGCCAAGCAATTATCAAATAGGTCAACCATAACTTAAATATAATATATGAAGACCCCAATTGTGTCTTTCATTATGTTAGAAAAATAGACATCATACAATGCTTAAAAGTTGTAGGAGCATTATATAGACCAAAGTTCTTTTAAATGGATACGTTCTATATGGACAAGTGAAAGTGGTCTTCTTTTGGTCCTCAGGAGCAATAGAAATATTAGTGTACCCTGGATAACCATCAAGAAAAAAATACCATCATCTACTAGTAAGACGGTATAACATCTAATCCATGAATGAAATAGGAAGTGACCCTTCTATGTCTATGAATTTAGCTTCTTGTAGTCCATGTTTACTTTCTATTTGGTGACTGATCTTATAGGAACTAGATCATTCTTCTCATTGGGAATTGCAGTGATTATATCCTTCTTCAGCATACACTAAAACAAACTCACCCATTTTTTGTCGGCAATTAGATAAACACATCTTCATTGAACCACTTGATGATTTAATTTCTTCATAATATTGTGCATGGGTGGATTTAATCTATGTTGACATTTAATGCTAGGTATACACTTTGACTTAAATTGGTTCTTGTGAGTGCAAATCTTGGGTGGATCAGTAATGGTCCAACTAATATCTCTCTTAAACCTCTATAAAATAAATACTAGGGCCACAACCTTCCACTCTGATAAATTAGCTACCATGATAACCAAAAAGGTATTTTTTCCCCTAAGAATGCATAACATAGATGAGCAGGAAGTGTCTTTAGCTCTAAAACTGAAGGCTTCTTAAGAGATGGTTTAGCCAGTGGGGTTTCTCTATTCTTCAAATCAAGATCCAGATTCTTTGTTTCATAAGTGTATGAATGCCTACCAATAATTGCATTTACTATCTCATCATACCTATCAATACCATTACTATCAAAGTTCATTGTCACAGCTACAAGTGTTTCAACACCAATCGATCCTCAATAGGTGTTGCCAACTCATCTTTGTCTACATTATCTATTACATAGACCATGCACGTGTAGTTGGATTGATTTATATATTTGCATACATTAACGGTGACTTACTCATTATTATATCTGAGCATTACCTGTTTGATCTCTATGTCAACCAATGCCTACCCTATATGTAGGAAAGGCCTCCCCAATATGATTGGAACCTTAAAATAAATCTCATAATAAAGAATAATGAAATTACATAAAATTATGAAAAATTCTACCTTTACCAATATATCACACAAGATGCCCACAAGCTTCTTCACAGTATGATCCACCATTTAAAGTCTTAGAGTTGATTGTTTAGAAGAACCCAAACCCAATAGTTTATAGTTACTAGATGCATCAAGCTAATGCTAGAAGTTAAATCACATAAGGACCATGAAAAATTTGAATACCAATTGTGCAAGGAATAGTGAACACTCTCAAATATTCCTTCTTTTCAACTTAAGATTGAGAGACAATGGCACTATAGTAGTGTACATTATCAGCAGGTTCAAAACTCACTTTCTTCTTTTTTGTCACCGCATCCTTAATGAAATTTGCATATCCCTGACATTTTTTGAAAAGATTTCATAAGAGAGATATTCACAAATAACTCTTTTAGAATACAAATAAATTTTTGATATTTTACCTCTTTGGATTTATTTTTTAATCTTTGGAGAAAAGGTTTAGGAGGTTAGGGAATGTGATTCAATACTATAGTAACCTTCTTACCCTTTTCTTTGAGTATCAGCTTCTGTCTCAACAACAAAAAGCTTCTAAGAGGCCTAATCATTCATCACAAAATTTTATATTGGGGTCATTTCTCATGTTATCAACCATAGGAATACATAGATAAATAGTCGCCTTAACGCTCTAAGTAGTAATATTTAGACACTGGCTATCATTATTAGGATTCTAAACAGTATTGCTTAGAAGAGTGCCTAGTTAACACTAGTTTAATATGGCAGACATATACCAAAATTACTGCTCAAGCTATTTAATAGCTGTTTTTTATGACTATACTATTTGGATCAAACATGAAATATCTTCCTTGATTTTATTAAGGTGAATCTCTTGGCTCTCCAACCCCTTAACAGGTTTTCCAACAAATCTTCTATCTTTGAGTTTCCAAAATCAGCATCCCAATCCCTGGCAGAACATAAACACCACCCTTTTCTTTGTAGTCATCTTTCCTCCTCCAGTTACGATCACGCTCCCTACTCCTATATCTATGCCTATTCTCATTGTCTTTATAATAGTTCAGACCTTAATTCCCTTACCTCGAGTTCCAATTGTCTTAGTTAGACCCTTGGCCCTTGGCTTTAAAACCTACCACTTCTCTATCAAGATACTTTACTTATTTCTCAAAGTCTAAATCTTTATATCAAGAATCATTACCTTATGTACCCACAACATTGACCTTTTTCACTCTAATTGCTATAAATTGCTTAGTAATCAAGCCAATCTAAGTCCACAATATTTCCACCTCTTGAGCCACTATCTCATTTAGTGCTCTCTATTTTTTTGAGACTTTAATTGCATAAGTATCAACTGATTAATCCACCTCCCACGTATGTCATCCTCGACAGATTTTAGTGATCATATAAGATTTCAAAAGCATGCTTTCACCAGAGACTTATGAAGTCTTCACCAGCAATAGTGTCTAATATCATCTTAGTATTAGCATTCAAAGCTCTATAGAATATCTCAAACAAGTTTCAACCTATAATTTTATGATTTGGCACATTCTATAGCTTCTTCTTGAACATCAACAATGTCTCGTATAGTTCCTCTAAATGCAACTATTGGAAGTTATAAATATCATCTTTCAATTGCAGCATTCTGGAGGATAAGAAAAATCGGTAAAAAAATGAGTCCTAAACTCTTTCCAAGTAATGATTGATCCATGGGGCAAGTCACCTAACCTTAAAGTAGATTTCCCTATAGAGAGAATAGGAATAATCTTAATTGTATGTTCTTCTAACCCATCCTAGGAAGATTATATGAAGTGTATAACCCCATGAAATTCATAATATGTAAGTTCAAATCATCAATAGGAAGGAAACAGACACCTCGTTCAAATTTATTAGTTGGATTATAGCATTTATGAGATCAAACTTAGTCTATCGAGACAACTTTGGAGTAATAATTGCACTTATTTTTACTTTCTTAAAAACCCCAAATCTTCTTCTAGATAATCATAAATTGAGGAATATTATTGGATGGGGTATTTTCCCCTATTTTTCACAAGTCATCCCTTACATTAAGTAAAGCTTGATGATCTAACTCTTCTTGTCTAGCCCTTTATTCCCTAGCTGCTCATCGGAAAGCTGCTTTCCTAGTATTCCCAAAGCCATTAATTGAGTAGTTATATGCTCTACAATTTTTTTAAAATCATGCTGAAGTGACTAATTCAATGGTGCTAGGTCATCATGAACCTCTTCGACCAGGGCTCTTTGATCATAAACTCATTCTCTATTCTTCATTTAATTCTATCTAAAAATTCTCTCTAGTTCAAGATAAAATGGAATCAGGGGATTGCCTTGACTCTAAGTACTGGGAATACATCAGCGTGTGACCTAGAAAAAAATAAAAATGTAAAATCAGCAAACGAAACCAACAACTCGACAAACACAATAGCTTAACTCAATAACTATATTACCAATAATGGCATAAAAATTTAATACAGCCTAAATTATACCTCCTAGAAGTATAAGAAATATCTAATCAAATATAGAATCCAAAAAAGGTTGGGGAGATCCCATAGGGAATAAGACAAGATTTGATTATGTATTTACCTATTAAATAGGTAAATAAGTAAAAAAGGGGGTTTTGTGAAAAAAAGTGGTAGTAGTAGTAAGTGTTGATTTATTAGATTTGTAACTAGTATGAGAAAGGCATAAGGATTGGGTTCCCCAATAAAATAATAACTCTGTAGGTTATCTGTACTCTACTGATATCTTATAGTATTCGTCATGCAGAATCAATTGGCTATGTTTCATAAAACCGATTATGTTACACCCTTTTGTAGATGACTATTCTTAAGTACAAAGATTAATTTGCCATGAGTGTTTCAGTATTGACCCTTATTTGTGATCCCAATATAGTCTTTCCTAATTATTTACTCAAGGCTAATTAAATGAAGCTAACTCCAAGTCTTGTTGTTGATTTGCTATTCCTATCTATCCTTGCTTCAGTCCAAGGTAGACATAGGAAAAGTTCCAATGCATGCACTTATTGAAAAGAAATCAATTTAGAATAAAGAATAATACATTTCCAAATATCCTTTAAGAATCACCTTGTACTTTGAACATTACTTTGTTAATCTGTCATGGTTTCCAAAACTTTAGTTGTGGTGTTTAGCTACTCATAACACAAGAAGAATTCTAATAATAAAGCATAATCATGCACTTATAATAATAAGATGAAATACTTCGAAATCACAAATTGAATTAAAACCCTAAAAGTCAATGTTAATTATTCTAAGACTAAGAATGTATCTAAGAGCCTCAAAATAACATAATACTGCTTAAAATAATCATAAAATCTAATAGGAGTATTTATATATAAAAAACAAATCCTATCCTAAACTGTGTAGGAAGAATATGTCACCAACTTCCTATGACCCGTAGACTAAATTATTGAATCAGTGTATAGGTCGTAGGTCTCTCTCATGGAAGTCAAACTTTTAAGTCCCTCCCTATATCTGGTTCACTCTTTCAAGTCATAGATCGTAGGTCCAATTCATGAGTCTTAGGTTCCTTCCATGAAAATTAGACTCTATCATTACCTACAGGTTCTCTCTTACGACTTTCATCCATGAGTCATGGGTCAAGTCCATGAATTATGGGTCTGATTCATGGAACTAAGACTCATTATTTATCCTTATAACTCTATTCATGATTATACTCAATGCGTTATAGGTCTAATTTATGGGTTGTAGACCATACTGGTAGAACTCTATCTTCTTCCATGGTAAGTTTTCATACTTTTTCTTAGCTTTGCCTCGGAACCCTATTTTCTTGAACAACATTATAAAAAACATCATACCTAATAAAAATACCTAAGTTCTTGCATATTTTCCTCATTTTAAGTAGGAAAGTGCAAAGAAATCATGGCACATCAATCTCGAGGGACTATTCAAAGAGTTTTAACTTGTCTCTTAGTTGGTTTTAGCTATTGCTGGTGCATGATTCTCCCCTTAATCGTGGTCACAACCTCTTCAATTATGTCTATGAATCATTGACATTCTTTTCCTCATGTCACAATACTTATGTCTCCTTCGCGATTGAAAAATTATTTCTTCAATGTAATCTCAATGGTAGGTACTACAATTGCGATAAACAATTAGTGGGCCGAGTCAGATCAACCTCATGATCGATACTAGGGGGCCTATATTTGAAAAGTCCTTCTGACTTGGATAGAATACTAATTCAATTTTTGGCCGCAAAAAATATTTTCTCAATTTTTGAGTTCAAGACCTAAGAATTAGGCAATTTCAAAGGGGTTTTAAAGATTTCTTCCATGGGTATGTTATTAAAATTTTTACTCATTACTCCCCATTGATTTTCTTACAAATATATCTATAAATACTTCTTTTTAAACATTATTTTGGGGTGGTTTGCCCAATTTTAATTTTTTTTTCTTTGAATTGAAGTTTGATTCTACCTTAATTTTGCACGGGTTTAAAGATATACCCTTCTCTTAGCATGAGGAACATTATTCTAATATATAATTGGGACTTTACCCCTATATTTTGGAAATAATTTTCAGACTAAATTTTGGACCCAAAAAAAATATAATTGATTTGGGTATCGTAGGATTTCTTTTACTTGTAAATGTCATATTTGAATAGATTGAATAAATTTGTTGCTGATTCAAAGGAGTAGAGCTTTTTATTGATGGTTTGGACTGTGCTTTGGCTTGTATATCTTCTTTAAAGTCATGTTGTAATGTACCTTGAATTTTTCTGAAGTTCATATATGTTGTATATTTGTTTTTTTGTTTTGGTTTTATTTTGTAAATCAGTTATGATTGGGGGTCCTTATTAGGTATTGGCAAGAATCTCTAGGGGTATTAGACTATTTTAATGGTTTTTTTATTAATTTCTTACCTTATCTAGTTTTACCGCTTTGTGATATGCCTATAATAGGTTGTAGATAGTTTTTATTTTAACATTAAATAAAATGATAATGGATTCCTATTTTAGAGTTCAAATCGTGATTAGTATACTTTATTTTGAGGTTCGAGGCTTAGTGACCTTTTAGGCTATAATTATATTATTATTATTAGAGATGGAATGAATGGGGTTTATAGAGTACTTATAGTACAAATAAACCTACAATAGATGATGTAGTTATCAAGGTTTAGTATCTCTTCTTAGAATATGTTATTATCTAGCATAGATTTCCTTTTTATAAATAAGGGTAATGATGACATCTTTGTAGAAGAGGACTTGTTATATGGAACAAGCTAGGTTTGGGTAATTTCATGATGTATCGTCATTTGAATTATTGTTAACTTTATGTTGTCTGTATGAGGACTTATGTGAACATTATTGTTGACTCGAGAAAATATTTACCATCATGTACCCGAGTGGGGGCTTATAAGAATTTTATTATTGACTTGACAGAATAAATTATTGTGATGCCCTAATAGGGTTTGAGTTGATATTATTGGTCTTGATCATGCATTAAATTACTATATTTATGATAGTGTCACCGAGTGGGCTTGACTTGTTATCATCGACCATATTGGTGCATTAAATTGACATTTCATATTGATTATACCGGAGTGAGGTGTTTGAAATGATATTACTAATGTCTTATATGTTTATTCTTTTTGATTATACCCGAGTGAGGGCTGATATCATGAATAATTGACACATTCAGTTGATTTGAGCTTACTTTTACATATATTGAATTGATTTACATATGTATACTGATTGGTTTTGATCATTACGTCCTTATTTAATACATACATATTTATGAGATATTGATACGACCGAGAAATACCTTATAAAACCCATGATCGGTAAAAATACCATGGAGGTGAATAAGGCACTTTGTAAGACCCTTGACCTGTGAAAAATAACTATATAGGTGAATGAAACAATTCATAAACCTTAGTCTGCAAAATTTAGTCGGAGAGGTTGATTGAGATTATGACAAAGTATATGGGTTTTTGAACCCACCATAGGTCCTATCTAGGAGCTCTGAGGCTCGGTAGGTGTATACAAAAAGTTATACAATGAATTTCAAAGCACCCACTATCTTTCCATCAACATCAATACATTGAATTGCATTACTAACATTGCAAGGCATTTCTTGGTTTATTATGCTATTATGTCTGAATAATTTTTTTTGTATTGAATTTTCATGATTAAATCTTGTTTATGATTCTAATTATTCCATATTCATGTAACCATATTGCATTATATTATACTACTTCTTGGTTGATTTTGGAGTTGAGATATTTATGAGATATGGGTCATAGCTATGGCTTGATTAGTAGACTTGTTGTGTCCCATTAATTTATAAATAACTTCTTCTACGTGTCATTCATAAAGTGACTAGTGTTGACTCACCTAAATTATTTTTCCAAAGTTGTATAATTTATGATTCTTATGGATGCGGTGTTGGTGATACTCTGACAGGATGAAGTGGTATGTTTATCAATTATGGAACTGTTTTGGGAAACCATGGGTAGTTGTGGTGGTAGTTCTCCCCACCACTTTGAATTTGAGTCAATTATCAATGTGATTGCTGAGTACATATGTTTTACACTCACACTTATTTCTTTTGCTTTTTCTTATTTTTATACACCCCATGTAGGTATAAGTTTGAGTAGTAGATTGTAGATACATTCCATCAGTGTTGACATTCAGAGATTGAGGTAGTGCCTGGCAGATTTTAAATCTTATCATATCACTCTTTATTTATTTTATGCTTATTCACATTTAAGATCCCTAGTTATTGATATAATTATGTATTTATAGGTTTATACTAGTGAAAACCATACCTGGAATTTATCTTGAAATCATATATTTTATATTTACATATCAATTGGGATTTGATCTATTATTCTTCCATTTCTAAATTATTTAATTATTAAGTTTTGGGTTGGGATAGGCTTACCTGTACCGAAGGGCGTAATGGGTGACATCACATACTTTTTTTGGGTTATGAAAAATTGGTTTCAGAACCTAAATTTTATTGGTCTCATTAGTACAAGTCGAGTCTAAAGAGTCTTATGGATCAATGCATAGATGTTCGTTATCCATCTTTGAGAGGCTATATGACTTTAGGAGAAATCTATTTCTTTATTCTTTCTCTTGCATTCATAACATCATATAACTCAAAGACTTTTATTAAATCTCTTATAGATAGTAAGAAATCATTCTTTCTTTGCGGGATAATCAGTGCCCGTACCTTTGATGCGCGATAGGGGCAGAGAATGGATTAGGACATCTGAACTAGTAGATGTTAGGCTTGGATTACCTTTTCATATTTTAGAATTTCTAGTGATATTGAGTCTATTAAAATAGAGGGGTTGAGCCTAGTTTAGACACCACCTGTGACCATACCTTTGCTTGAGGATTGCTTGGTTTAAGTGTTGGTTTCCTTCAAAGGGCGGCTCCTATTTTGATTCAACATGCTAATTTGAGCCTTTAGACTCTAGATGCACCTATGACTACTACTGATTCTCCTAGTGTTATTGAGATATTTCTATGGATTTCTCCATATCTACTGACCTTACCCGTTATGTCCTTTTAAGGACATATTAGGTATAGAAAGTTCATGAGGACAAATCCTTCTCAGTTTGATGAAGATCCTAGGATTGCTGGTTTTATGTTTTTACTTAGTTGTTACGAGGGATTACATAAGTTGGGACTTGGGAACTCTAATAGAGTAGATTTCCCTACCATTTTGTCATGACCTAATTTCACAGATCATGATGGCTTCTACTGTGACCCATTTGTAGACAAGCCAACCCTATATTCTGAAATAACTAGTAACAGACTACCCAAATATTAAAAAAAGAGAATGTGGAAAGATGAAATAAGAAAATCAAATACATAATGAAGTCCCAAACCCCAGTGGTATCAGTACAAGAGCTTCTAATATAATAAGAATAAAGTCATAAAATATCATAGAGATTACAATAATACAACTTATCTATGAATAAAACATAGAGACTAGTCTAATACATGAGAGAGAGAGTTAAGCAATACTCCTAACATTAGGAGCTCACTCTAAGTCTCCAAACCATGGTTGTTCTGCATGATGCACACATCAACGGCGATAACCCATACTTGATATGCAGGCTGGAGAAGTGTAGTATGAGTACCAAATGAATGTTACTTAGTAGGAAACTGCCAACTGAGCTACAATAATAAAATAGATATATATAACATATAAATGAAATATATAGTATATGATTGGGTTTCTAGATTGGACCAAGCATTTCTTATGTTATATCCTTTAGAGCACGATATAGTGCATGGAATTATTAGCTATTTATTATTGCGCTCCATTTGGCATCGGAGCATGTGATAGTAGTTGGGTCATTTTTCTCTCAAATTTTTATTATGCGAAGGCCATAGAAAATGCTTGTATTGGGACTTATGGAGGTGGATACAATAGGCCATATCATTGGTATAATGTTATTGGATATCATATGAGAGCTTGTTTTAGTTATGTCAAGATAAGACAACGATTCAAAGAGCGCCCCAAATGTGAGTTAGTGATCAGACAAAATTAGCTTGTATTCCCCACCAGCCTATAGTTATTGAGGTAGGTTATGATTACAGAAAGGATGGACATTACATTAGAGTTTTCTCTCAGTGTCACTTGGCCAGACATTTGGGCTTAAATCACATTGCTCGCAAGATTAGAGCCTCAGGAGTTTTCTACCAATATATATAGATCGATTATTGCTATAGAGAGTGTTACTATCATGGTATTTCTAGTCTTTAAGCTCATTCAGATCAGCCCCGTGATGATGTGGTATCTTTAGTTAGAGATAGTGCAGTTGGCACCTTAGTTATGACTTAGTCAGTCGGTCCAAGTTTGGATCCATTCAGATTTATTCTCCCTATGCCCGTCAGGCCTGTGATTACAGATTTCACCATGATAGGTGTGCTTTTATTTACTACATTTATCTTTTATTTGGTGTATTAGGGTTTTTATACCCATTGATAATTATATGTGTTGACGAGTTCATATTGGTTATCGTGTGACTTTTCATTAAATTCTTGATTATGTTACTACTTTTATGGTTTATTTCTTTTAGTAGTGGATGGAGTATATCTATGCTAATATTTCTCACTATAAGTATAGCATTTGGGTTTGAGTCCTATTTATCTTGGTACATTGGCCTTATTTTGTCCCTTTAGTGGTACATGATAATGATGTCCATTTTTGTATCGCCTATTCAATATATTGATGTTGATATTATTGCTACTATTTCTACCACTACTTGAGGTTATTGATATTATTTGATATATTAATTGATTTAAGTGATCCTCACTGAGTATCCATATAGACTAGTGTTACCTAGTTAGAATTTCATTTCCTTAGGATTCTTATTTGGTGGCTTGGGTAGATATAGCCTAATATGGTAATTTTTTTTCCATAGCGAGGCGAGGTTGATTTTTTTTCCCTCTTGGTTAGTTGTGTTAGATTGATTCAGGAATGTATTGTGATATCAAAGGTAAGTTGACATTATGTTGTTATATATTATTTTTAAGTCTACAACTTAGCTATGTTTCCTGATCTTGAGATAGAAATTCTTAGACTTGCCCCTAGGTTGCAAAGATTTTTGTTTTTTCTATCCCTTTCTATAGAGCCTATTTTTTAGCTTGACCAATTTGGGGTTAGTTCTTGTTTGTGGCTATTTTATTAACTGATAGTGGTTTATTATAGATATCGAGATGTTATGGATTTATATCTTAGATTTGTTGGATTCATCTCTTTATGATGGTTTTCCCTTATTATAAGTATGGAGTTGGATGCCCCATTCTCACTATGATATGATTCTCTTCTTCTGTGAAGTTAGGGAGATAGAGGCAAGTGGTCTTTCCTATGATCTATGGATGTATCGAACGATGATTGCCCTACTTGGGTTGATTTATGAAATCCCTATTTCAAAGTTTGTTTGTCCTAATGAGGCTTGATGGAGTGTTTCTCCTTGATGATATGAGCTTAGGGATATACATTGTCGATATTGAGTGTTGGGTTGGTTAGTTTTCGGCTTGAGTTGTTTGAGTTCTTGACCTTACTTGTGTGGGTTTAAACCTTGGGGAGTTTTGTGTATGTATTGATAGTTCATGCTATCCAATGATTATGGAATGGGTTATTTGCATTTTTCACTGGTGATTTAGCCTTTGGCATAGTTTCAGTTTTGTGGTAACCTTTCGTTCCCTCTTGCTGATATAAAGTTGGTTGTTGCTTCTTAAGTCTATGGTTTATCCTTGTGGTGAGTTTATTCTTTAGCTGATTTTTGATTTTATCTATGTATGATTTAGCTTGGATGTGTCAAATCTAGATACTTAAGTTAATTTCAGTGGTTGACATTGATATAGATTTATTGGCTCAATTTTTGTTTGATTCCTTCGAATGGTTATTTGGGAGTTATGATAGAATTGGAGTATGAATGCCTACCTGTCGCCAGGTTTGATTTAGGTAGTTGAGATTGAGCAGTTCATTCTTAGTTTTGAGATTTTAGCTTAGAGTCATAGAGCTAAGTGCCGCTTTCATTTTTAGATTCACCTTAGTTAGAATTTCATTTATATGTTGGTTGAGCCTAGTCCGTGGTTACTTATTCAGTCTTCTTGACTTCGGTTGGATTATATTTGATATGCGCCCAGATGATAGCCCATGAAACCGATATTAGTTTTCTTAGCTTTGAACTTGAGTTTCCACTTTTATATATGAATTTTGGATGATATACTCAGTGGAAGTAGTACACTTAAGTTGAATTTAGTATGGTTTCGTTGTCGGTTTATGGGGCATCCAGGAGCAGACTACTAGTGATAAGTAGTTGTGCCTTGATCTTTTGGATCTAAGTTTGAGTACCATACGGACTTGTTGTGGCATTAACATAGATTGAATTCCTTGATTATTTCCATTTGTGTACCCAGATATAGCCTTATTGTGACACCCTGAAACCTGGTCCCAAGACGTCACATAGTGCTCAAGACTATAAGTAACTTTAAGCTAACCCTGTCTGCCTGCTAGTAAGTCTGAATCTCATAACAAGGAAAGTATAGACATAAAAGTCATACTAAATGTAGAAATTCATCTGAAATAATTGAGGATAATCTGAATATAATCTTAGAAAACCAACTACTATTAGTCTGAGACAAATCTAGCGGTCTGACAAGCCTCTACTACTAATGCTATAAAGTCACTAGGACAAGACCCCATATGACTCGGACTATCTGAAAATACTGAATGATCTAAACTGATAAGATGTAGATCTAAATAACTAAGTCCCCGAACTATGAGGAATCACCAACTATCAGATGTAGATGGAGATGCTGAAATCACTCTTGCTGTGGAAACTGAGCATCTGAGCCTACATTATGAGACAATGTAGGACATAGACATATATGTGGATCAGTACTTTGAGGATATACTGAGTATATGGGGGTGAAATGCATACGTAAAAATAGTATATCAATCGTCATTATCATTTGTAAACCCATGCATGCCAAATGTAAATGACTCACATAAGCTTGAGTAACTAAGAATATAGTCTGTAATCATGAGTAGTAAAAAAAATTGAGTATGTCTAGTGAGTCACAACATTTAGTTCTAAAATTTGTACTTTTACTCTCTCTTCAAGTCAAACTGTCTAAGTACAGAAAGGATTCACTATTATATCTGAAATCTAAAAGCTAAAATCTGTAACTAATTATATTTTGTAAAGCATAATCTAAAATAAAGTTATGAGCCTTTACACTTAGTTTTCTATAAGCTTTTCTATTATTCTTTTCTATTATGCTGTAAGCTTATAGCTTTAGGGAATTATCTTAAAAACTGTTCTACAAGGGAGGTTCTTCTAACCAACATAAACCATATGAGCGAACATGAAGTCCAGCGTTTTATTCTCCTATGGGGAAAACCTCATGATGGGGAGAGGTGTCATACTCTTTCCAAGGAGTATAACTAAGCTAAGTGATCAAATATGTATCTATTATTAATATAGAAATGGGATTAATCTGAATCTGTACCTACGTTGGCTACGTAGTTCTGTGGAAGATAGAGCATGCTAATCCCACACTTCCAGCTCGGTGATAAATACTACTCCCTTTTTAATATATATGCTCATTTTGTTGGAAATCCACTTTAAAACTAGAATAATGGTTTATTATGAAACCAATTATGCATTTATCTGATTTAATGTGTAAGTAAAGATAATCTTGTTTCTTTTAATCTGTAATAAGTCTGTAAAGTGTATTCCAAATCTTATCTGAAGATCAAAAGATCAAAACTTTATTGAAAATCAGTAAATAATCTGATCATAGGATGCTTAAAGCATCATCTTTCTTGAAATATCAACATATAAACTTGGGTTTAATAATCCATTCATCAAGTTCATGTCAAAACATCATAAAGTTCATGCTTGATATTGAGAATAATGATAATTCAATTCAAAATCTGAAATTTACCACAATAGGCATGTAAATATGAAAATAAGCATGCAACTCAACTTCTAGAACACTTGAAATCTCATAATCTTTCAAATAGCAACATTGGGTATGAACCCTAATATAAAAATCATGTGTATTCATATAAAATCATGCAAATTTGTAGTTAAAAGCTAGTTTTTGGCTAAAGGGTGAAAGAAGTATCCTTATTCATAAAACCCACATACATTGTTGATGAATTTGAATGTAAAGTTTTATTCTTGACTCTCTAATGGTGTTCTTAAAGCTTCCCCTTGAAGTTCTTGAACCCAGAACTTTGAATTATAACATTTCTTGGAGTAGGAGTTATGGAATTTGTTCTTGATTCTTAGAGCTAGGGTTTTGTTATTAGAGATGAAATAGATGAATAATGAGGTATCTTTGCTATTTGGGGCTAAAATTATGTGTTTTGGGAAAAATAAGTGTGGGAAAATTAACTCAGTTACCCCATTAGATGTGGATTTTAACTATAGAAAATTTCCACCCAGCGAGGCGCAGACCGATGCTCTGCATTGATAGGCTCGATGCGATGGCCGATGCGATGCATTGATACTGCGTTGGCTCACTGGAATTTGCATTAAATGCTGGGAAAAATATCTGTCAACGCGATAGGCTACGCGACACATCGAGATCGCATTGACTCACTATTTTTGACATCCAAACAAGCTTCTAACGAGGTCTAAAAAATTTAAAACTCGCTCGAGAACACCTATTGACCTCCCTGATCATTAATCAACTTAAAAATTGACACCTTAAGGTCATAAGGGCCGTAATAAAATCATGGAAATACTGAGGTTCTAAAATGAGACTAAGTGCCATTACTTAGCTGAATTTTTTTCTAAGTCTGGGATCTTTTTTCATGATCTAAAGGACTGAGTTAAGCTAGGATTTTGTAGGGTCTTAAAATATCTCCCCCTTGGGAACATTCGTCCTCGAATGTGGCTAGTTAAGCTAAAAATGCTAAGGAATCTGAGGCTATAAGCTATCATGTACAACTGAAAAAACTCTATGACTGAATCTAAAACATACTAAGCTACTGAGCAAATATGTAAGTGCATAAATCTACATAAAGACAACTATATAGCTGAATCTGATACTGGAAAAGAACTAAACGAAGGAAGACCATAACCTTCGGCTGAATTTGAGTTCATGGAGAAGAGATGAGGATACTTGGTATGCATGTCTGCTTAGTTCCCAAGGGAAGATTCATTTCACATTTTAATGCCCAGAAATTGATTTCCAAGGGGTGACTTTACCATCTAATGCATGCTAAGAATTCTAGATTTGAAGGTCCTTCTTTGCAGTTTGTCCCTGTGGTGACATCCAAGCTACACCTCCACTCTGAATATGATATGGTCACTGCCAAATATAGTAACCCAATAAAGATTGGGCTCAAATCCTAAGAGAATACATGGAATAGTGTATCTCAGATGTTGTAATCAACGGGCAAAACTGGAAAAGTAAATGGGGGGGATTTGAGTATCAATGTCTAACTAGTAGTAAATATCAACTTTGGTTGCAACCAGTCGTAAGTGAACACAAGGATTGTGTTCCCCTTGACTTTTCAACTCCTTAGGCTTATCGTGCTTTGTTGAACCAACCCAATACCTTGCATGCAGAATTGATAAGTTATGTACCTTCTACAGTCTTTTGGACGAGCAAAAGGATTTCACCCTTTACCTTTTGGGTCTCAAGATGTCGCCTTAATAACCCTTATCTTGATCCTAATAAACTATTAACTTTTAAGTTTCTAATTATTATATGGAATCTAACAATCTTACATAGATAAAACCTTGTAGATGGATCGACAATTAAACTCTAAATTACTATTGTCATTATCTTTTCCTAGTCACTACTCCTCTTTTGGAGTAAGTAGCAATAATCTAAGTGGGATCCTAATGTGTGCACCTATTAAGAAAACTATTAAAGCAAAGATAATACAATGCAAGCATGGGTATCAGTTCAGAGCAACAATAACACTTTCCCTACTTCGGCAATCCACTAGGGTTTCCACAACCCAAGCTAAGGGTTTTTAGCTGCTCATGCTTGTGAAGTAATCAACAACATTCATGATTGAAATCATAAGATGGAATCACAATAATCACAAGTAAAACCCAAAATCGTAACTGAATTAATCAACCAAAATCAATAGAAGAGAATTCCAAGACAAAAATCAAATCTCAGAATCATAATATATTTTTAAGTATCAAGAGTGAGTAACTTCTACTAAAAGATACATAAAGGGTATTTATAGTATATGAGGAAACCCTAAAACCAATGCCCAAATGAAATAGGATAAAAAATGTTCGGTGGCTACTTGTGGTCCCTACATACGCCCTGGCCTTAGGCAGATGTGGTACATATGACATGTAGGGTGGGCGCATATAGTGACTGCATGCACCTGGACCAAAAATCCTGTAGGTTAACTCTCAGTAATTTGGAATTCAGACACATGCTTTGCCCACATGCAGTCTACATATGCTACATGCAGAGACTTAGCATATCCTGGAAGTTATTTTTGTAGCTCTTATTCAATTCCCTCACATATATTGGTCATGAATAATATGAAAAATGTCCTGAACATCAATAATTGCTCCCATACGTAGCTAAAATCACCTTTTTCATATTTTTCACAAACTTAGCATCCAAAACATGATTGCCTGCAAAACATACCCAAAACGTATCATAGCTAACAAAACAACCTTAATAACTTACATATTTTCCTCATTTAAGCGTCGAAAGTGCTATATTTCTATAGCACATCAACACCTTCAACCTAGAATGTTTGCATGTCCTCAGGTAATAAAACACAACAAAAAAAAAAAAAACTAAACATGACACTTAACTAAGAGAATCTAAGTTATTCTAGGCAGCCAATCAACTATTTAAGCTTAAAATGTAACACCCCTTCCAATAAAACTTTTCAAAACCAATTGTGTATAAACATGAAGCACAATAATGTGGCAAAATGGGATCAAGGAATGACATTAAATTAGCAACAGACAACCACACATATATACAAGTTACACTACCCAAAACAAGAAAATAGTTAGCATTATGACTCACGTGCCCTCACAACCAAGATGTCCCACTCACTCATATGAAATAATGCATGTCAATATAGGTACAAACAAGAGATATTCACACTCAGAAGAGAAGTTCCTGTCAATGTACATCAAATACCATAGGGTTGCCCTTATTTTCTTTACCTTAGCATTCAGACAGTCAAGTTAGGATCACTATAGGACTTTTCTCGGTGTGTAATATAGGCTTGGGGGATGGTATGGTTCGTATGGACATATCAAGTGACTAAGACTCCTTGGCACTACACTAATCTTAGGGTCTCACTTATAATCTAATTTCCTAGTTATTCCACCCTTATTTCTTCCTTTTTATTCTTTATTGAACATTTAGG
>NC_061113.1:144957482-145049469 GCF_002878395.1 Capsicum annuum
AAATAAATAAATAAATAAATAAATAAATAAATGAAAAAAAAAGTAGAAGAGAGAAAATAAAGCGGAAAGTAAAAAATGGAAAAGAAAAAGAAATTAAAATAGATAACAAAAAATAAAAAAACTAACAATAAAAAATTGTTAGAGATGTAAGAATGATATTTTGAAATTTTGATGATCATGGAAATAAGTTCATATTTGAGTTTGATTTGGAAAAGAAATCTACTAATTTAAATAAGAGTAATTTATGGGAATTTAATTAGATGAATAATTATTCCTTATTTAACTCAACTAATTTGAGTAAAACAAAGACAGTAAATCTTGTTGTATATGTAATTTTATAGCAACAGTTACTTAAATACAAAATATAATTTGTTATTTTTCATAATTATGAAACTATTGCTATAAAAGTTACAATTAAGGCTCTATAGTTGCTATTTTTGAAATTTTTCGAAAACCTATTCAAGCTTGAAGATTCTTGTAAAATAAAACACATCATGTAGGATTTTTGCTGCAAATAAGATTTCGTTTCTTTTCTTGTTAGTTGCTACTATTTCTATTTATGCATATTTTCTTATCGGTTAAATCGAAAACCGAACCATTAAGGACTAAAAACCAATAAAAAATATCTTATTGATTTGATTATTTGTTTAACATATTTAAAAATCGATAATCGATAAATCGAATCGAACTAGCTGATGCATACCCCTAGTATTAGTAATACCAAGGAATTCAACCCCTCACTCCTCTCTATACTTTGTCATAGAAAAGCAAGGTTCATCGTCTCCAATCTTCTTCATTCAAACATTGCTCCATTTTCTTCATTAAGTTAATTACTCTATCATATATTAGTTATTATTTACTTTTTTATTGCCATTTCACAATTTGTCTGTGACAGAACAATAATGAATTTCTCTTCTATATTTGTTTGCAATTTTTTCTCTGTAAAGTGGAATCAATTTGTTTTCAATTTTGTAGAGTGGAATCAATTTGTTTTCAATTTTGCCTCTACTATTTCACAATTTATAGCACAACAAGTTTGCTGGTTTGGTGCATCTCAAAGCCCTGGGCGCTGTTGGTCTTCTATGGGCAAAGTTAAACCAGATTGAGATGTGAATTACAGGTCAAAATTTATGAAAATGGCAAAAAAAAAAGTTTGTAAGATTTAATTTTATTGCAATGAAAATGTATAAATTTAAAAGTGTAGAGATATTTTTGTAAATAAATATTTTTTAATAAAAATTATACTAAGACATATTATTTTTAATATATCAAACCAAACATTGTATAAGAAATAATATTGACATAACTAATGCAAGTGCAACTAATACAAGCATTATTAGTGCAAGCATTACTAATACACACTATTTGGTATTATTCGTGTACACTCTACCAAACGATCCCTATATTAATAATGCAATGAATTCTAATGTTTGCATTAGTATGGTTAAAGTCACAATTATTCTTCAAACTCTTTTTTACATCATTTCCATCATATTTATGAAGGGTATTTTTGTTAAAAACTAGAAAAGAATTTATTAGAAATTACACAATTCATGTCAGTTTTAATACATCAAGCCAAACACTGCATAAAAAAAATAGAAGCACAATCAATACAAGTGTTACTAATACACAAAACTCACTATTCTTATACACTCTATCACGAGCTGACGTTTACTCATTTTAGTACTTTAGGGCTTGAGTGAAGCTCTCTTATTGGTTGGTATCTCATCCTCGTAAATAACTGGATCTAACGAGTTAAGCTAAGATGTGCGTTCTTGACCTCGTACAAATTCACACGAGCCTTTTTCCCGTAAACAGAAATAAGATTAGTTGACATCACACTTGGATACCTTGCAACAAATTAATTTATTAAAGTGGCAAAGGGGACGACCAAAAAAAAAAAAAACAGAAAACTCCATTGAAAAATCATTATCAAAAATGTTTTTAACAATGATTGTAGGGGCCTCATACTAGAAGATTTCATTTAATTAACTATATCTCTGTACCCAGACAAGTAATGGTTCTTATACCTTTCACCCGTAAATCACCAAAATCAGAAACAATGAATTCCCTAACCTAAACTGTCAAGGGTTTGGCACTATTCACAAAAGTGGCACTTTTGTCGAAACCCTCGAGCACTAAAATTCTCACTGTTTCCAAACCATTTTGTAATGTGAAGTCCAACTGAGATTAAAAAGAACAAAAAAATTAACATCAATATGGGGTTGTAATCAAAATTTACTTAAATAATAATTAAACAAAGCAAGTACCTCTTCACGTTCTTGTGGATTAAATGCACGAAGAACAAAACTTGCCGGATCCATTTTCCCTGGAGGCCTCCCAATGCCTAACGAAAATATCAAGTTTTAAAACCAAAATAACCTACAGAAATGAATAACAATGTACTTAAAGATCTGAGGAAATACCTATTCGTAAGCGAGGAAAATCACGGCTCCCTTTAAGATGCTTCATAATGCTCCTCATACTTTACAACAAAGAGCAGGACATCATTACTCAAGCCAATATCCATAAACAGAGCGCAGAAATATATCTAAGTTATTTATATTGCACAAGCAAATTCTTCAGATCAGCAAGGTTTTCCTATTTCTTTTTTTCATTTTTTTTTTTGGTTGGGTTCATGGTGCTTTAAGCTAAATCTACCCAGATAGATTCCTAATAGTATGGCCTCCATCTTTTATTTATTTATTTGTATTATTCGAGACTGGGTAGGACAATTGACATTTATCAAGCTTCGTAAGTATTCACAAGATGCCCTCGTGACATTACTTTCCAGATTTAAAGCACCTTAAAATTGGAAACCAGAAATGCCAGCCCCAAGGCTTTCTTCTAGTGATAAGAGTGCAATGCATGATGTCTGGTGGTTAGACGCACGTCACAGATTCAAACTGTGCACCACTAGCTCTGGGGAATTTCACATTTATCAATAAGAGAATAAAATCATGCGTTCAATTCTTTCACTTAGAGCCAGGAGAAAAGGAGTTAACAAGCAGTTCTGAGTCCAGCACATAGTGATCAATTGAATGTAAAGATTAAGTTAAATTTTCCGTCCACAAACCAAGTGTAAAACAATGAGAATTGAGGATAAAAGCCAAAAACTAACAAAACCCATCTGTTTGGTCGGTAGACCAGCTTGACTTGTGAAACTATGAAAATTGATGAATCCATCATTACGTCTTCTTCACACTTTGACCATCAAACACATGTATTTTATGAGACAGAGTGAACTATAAAATGTATCCATCAATTATCTTGCTTCTAAATCTTCATCCAATTACAATCTACATTATTCAAGCACCAAAAATCCAAAAAAAATCGCAGAAACTAAAATGTGGAATTGACTTCAGAATCATTATCCGCACGTGATGAAAGTTCTAGATAAAGGAAACTTTCTAACACTAAAGATTACCCGTTGTGTCCTCCATGACCACCTTTTGGCAATAACCGCAACTTTGCAAAAGGCAAATCTAAGTCGTCAAAAACCTGAAGTTATAAAAGTTATCACTTAAAAGTTGTTACAAAGATAAGTTCTAAGCTCAAAAGTCAATAGCTTACCACAAGAACTTGCTTTAGTGGAATCTTATAGTATGAAACAATTGCCCCAACCTGTGAAACAGTGTAAATATTAATTTCATGTTACTTGGTGGATGGAAGTTGCAAGAGATAGGTCATGCTAAGATGAGTGAACTTACAGACTCACCACTTGCATTCATGAATGTTTGAGGCTTAGCAAGCATAACTGGAACATCTCCAATGAAACCTAGATAGCAAAAGAACCCAACGAACATGAAAGAGATCCTAAAAACTACGAAAGCAAATTTGAATAACTGATTAACCAGACTTGTTCCTTCTTTCCAGTTCCAGATTTGAAAAAGGTTTGTTTAAATAATCTTCTCTATTAACGTGGCATGTCAATGTAGTTCACCAAAAGATAGCCAAATATCAGCATTAATGGTATAATGTCTAATGAGAAGAAAATCTTGATGCATCAAGGCAAGCCCACTACGTCAACAATTATAAATGGATTAACCATAAGGGCGTGACTCGTGAGTAAAATATTTTGCTAATTTTAGTGCATCTTGAAGAATGTAGAGGAAGTACCTACATAATTGTCACAACCATTCAAAACGAGTACATCAAAGCAAAGGAATGACCCATTTAACAAAGGTTATCATCAACAAATGGAATGTTGTTGTTGTTGTTGTTGTTGCTGTTGTTGTTATTATTATTATTACTATTATTGTTACTGTTTTGATGACCATGAAATTAAAGTACCAGTGGCGCACATTTTGAAACTCGGATAGAAATCACCTCCCTTTACCTTTTCCACTATCATCTATGGCAGGGTTTGCACTCATGACATGTTCCTAATTACCCACATATAATACCATGGGCTAAACTCTTACCACAAGACCAAAACCAGGAAAAAAGTTGGGGAATATTAGAACGTAATCAGCAAAGGGGATACATGTTATTAAAACCATAAAAAGGCTAGTCAATACAATGATGCTGTGTACAGATTACTTACGACTTATGTTATTCCTCGTTATTTACTGTGCTTCAATCACCAGTTGGTTATGGTTGTTGCTCCTCTTTGGTATGCTATATTATGTTTTCCCTATTATTTTCTATGTCCTCTTTAATTTTGTATTGTTATGTTAACTGCTCTGATGTTTGGGGGTAGTGGTAAGGTCTATCTGCCCCAAACCCCGTTTTTGGGACCATATTGAACGCTTGTTGTTGTTGTATAACTCGGGAAAAGAAAGTACCTTTTCCAAATTGAGCTTTGAAGGAAACACTGCCCATGGATATTCCTTCAGCATCAGCTATAGTATCTATCATCTCAAAACCTACCTGCCAATTCAAATATTCGAGTCATTACAGAGTATAAAAATCACATCAAACATAGAAAAAGAGAAGAAAAAAGAAAAGAACGCACGCTATGGCGAGTGCCAGCGTATCGTTTCCCAGGGTTACCAAGGCCAACAATGAGCCATGGCTGTGGCGGTGGTTTAGGTTTCTCCGGCTGTGGCGCAGGTGAGGTAGTCATTGAACACGCTATTTGGTATAATGAACCACTTGCGGAGGTGTTGCTCCTCCAATACGAGGTTGGAATTAGGGTTTTAGCTGCGGAGGAGGAGAAAAGGCAGCGGCACAGGACCGCAGCCGATGATGCAGTGCTCGAAATTGCACATGCTACTTTCATTGTGTTTCTATATTATGTTAAAGGAAGGTATTGAAATCCGAATTTAGAAAGGAAAAGGATTGGCTCAACTGTAATTGCAACGCTATGGCGGTCAACGACGCCGTATAAATAAAATAAACAAAGATAATTGCAATGCTATTGCCTCTTTGGCAGGACATTAAATGGCACGAATGGTAAGAAGGGAGTAAAAAGACATTAATATACTTTAAACTCAAAAATCATTTATTTTTCCTCCAAAAACAAAATAACTTTAACTTTTATTTTTTATTTATTTATTATTTTTCAAAAATCATAACTTTACTTTACTCTTTTAGATTACTCTTTAGATTATTACTTTTTTATTCTACTTTTTTTTTTTTAATTTATGCTAAGCTCTTTCATTTGATTTGAAATCTTTTAATCACCATTTTTTAACTTGTATAATAGTATATTTTTTCTTTAGTTGTTTTACTTTATTGATTTCGAACTTTCTTATTTTTTTCCTCCTTTTTTAAATTTTAAATCCTCCATATATCTTATATACAAAATTCCTCCTATAAATTTCTTTTAAAAAAATGAATTCAAATAATAAAAATATCTAACTAAGAGAAACCATGAATGAAATTTTAGAGGTTGAAAATAGTGGTATTTAACTCACTAAATTAATTTATTTGTATAATAATTAATAGATAATATGATTACTTTTAAAGTTAAATTCATTTTTATTTTGTTTACAAACAAAAGAAAAATCACCTTTAAACAGCAATTCAATTCATGATTATCAAGGTGATATTTCAACTATTAGTTAATTAAGTTTGACTTAAAATTTCAATGTACAAATTTTATCTTAACTCCAAATAATTGGCATGTTGAGTTTGTATAGATTTAACTGAAAATTCAACTATATGCAAAGATTGACTAAATAAATAAAAATTATTGGGATCATCATATAATGCTATTCTAACAAATTGATTGAAAAATTTATAATCATTCGATCACAAGTTCAAGACTAGACAACCACATTAAAATACAAATTTATTTTAGTTAAATTATATTTTAATTTTTTAAGATATTTTTAGATTGTTTCACTAAAAATATAAAGTATTTTCATATTTTACCTGAAAAAAATTAAATAATTGATAAAAATTGAACTCAGAAAAAAAATTTAATCCAATATTTTTTTTAATCATTTTTCACTACATTTCATAAAAATAAATACTAAAAAGAAAACACTAAATGGCACAAATATAATTTCCTAATTATCCTATTTAGCCTAAGTTTTAATTACTTACAATCTATTGTTTCTCTTGCCAATTAGATACATTCATAAACTCTTTCCTTTATTTTTCTCCCTTAATTTTCTCTCTTTCTCTTTCTTTTTTTTTTTTCTTTTCCAATTTTTTCCTTCTTTTTTCCTTTTCCTTTTTGTTACTTTTTTTTTTTTTGCTTATTTTTTCCTTTTCATTTTTCACATTTTTTATATTTTTCTTCTTTTTTTTTTATTTTTCATTTTTCATCTTCTTTTATTTTTGTTTATTTTTTCTTTGCATCCTTTTTTTTTTTTTTGTTTTTTCTTCCTTCTTTTTTTGGGTCATTTTTTTTTCTTTGATTGTGGTTGTTGTATTTTATATTATATATTTTATATTTATTTGTATCATGCTATATCTTTTAAATAAACTTATTATTTGAATAGTTAACCTTGGATATGTACAGATTATCATTTCTATTTATATACAAATAAGTATGTGGATTAATTGTATTTAATTGAGTCTAAAATATATAAATATGTAATATATCATTTGATAAAAATATAGTATTAGTATTGTATGTCAAATTTATTATTTGTATTTTTATATAAACAAGTATCATTTGTATGCATATGATTCAAGTTGTATAAACATGTATTATTTGATACAAATGTATCGTTTATTTCGTATAATTTATCATTTTATATTTGTATTATTAAATTTGTATCAATAAAATATCATTTGTATCAATGAATATAAGTACAAGTGTTCATAGAAACAAAAATAACAATTCTTTTTTAATTCTTTAAAATACAAATGATGCAGTCAACTACAAATTCTAATACAAGCAAACAAAATAAATAAAATTACAACTACAATATGCAGTCAACTTATAAATACAAATACAAAATAATTTTTTAAAAATACAAATGCATAGACAAAAATAAAATACATATACATATACAAAAAAAAAAAAATGAAGCCACAAAAGAATAGAAACAATATACAATCAACTAACAAATACAAAATAGTTCTTTAAAATATAAGTGTGAATTGTATAGAATATAAATGAGTGTGAACTATAAAATACAAATATAATTGTATCAAGGAATATAAAATATAAATGATGATCTGAACTATAAAATATAAATACAAGTTTGAACTATGAAATAGAAATACAAATATAATTGTATCAATGAATACAAAAATATATATAATGGTGTGAATGCAAATACAATAAGCGATTGTGGTATTTCGTTATCATTCATGATTTGTGCTCGACATAGTCATATTTTTTAAAAATACAAAAAAGAGCAAAAAAGGGGAAGAAAGGAAAAAATATTTTAAAATATACAAAAAATAAAAAATGAAAAAAAATAAAGAAAGAGAAATAGAAGTTAGAGATAAAACAGAGAGAAAAATGAAAACAAAAAGAGAAAAAAGGAGAAAAAGGTTGGTACATGTAATTACTCCCATTGTATTTATATTTTATATCGAATAGAGTTGGTTGCATACAATTGATACATTAAATACAAATGATAATTTTGAAAGTTAGATTATAAGCTCTTCCAATTTGCTGAAAGTTTGACTATTTTTTAAAAGTTTTTTCATCTTAAATATCTATATAAGAGTGAAATTAAGTTATTAGAAGTTAACAATTGTGTTGACTAAATATTTAAAGTATTCTTGTATATTTTCGCTAAAAAGTATATAAATAATTGGTTAGAATTAAACTCAAAAAAAATCTAAATCTAATATCTTTTAAAATTATTTTTTACTTCATCTCATGAAAATAAATCTTTAAATATATATATATATATATATATATATATAATGAGTTATTAAGTGCGACTGTTGCTCCTACTACTCCTACTCTTACTCCTACTGCTATTGTTACTATTCCTGCTACTACTACTACTACTATTGCTGCTGCTGCTGCTGCTGCTGCTGCTGCTACTGCTGCTACTACTACAAGTCAACAATTATGTTGGTTAGTCGTAAGATTCACAAACTGAGACTCGATTCAATTCTAATATAGATTGGACATTTCTCAAGTAGAAGTCAACAATTTATGTTGACTATAGAAGTGACAAACTAAGACTTGATTCAATCTTAATGTAGATTGAATCAATACACCCCAATTCAAAGTCAATCATTTATTTTGATTATATTCATGACAAATTGAGACTCGACTTGATCCTAATAGAGATTGGATCAAGATTTTTCAATTAGAAGTAAATCATTTATGTTGTCTATAGTCATGACAACTTGAAATTCAATTCAACCCTAACATAGATTCAATCAACACTCCTCCAATCAGAAGTCAATCTTTTATGTTGACTATAGTCGATCAAGACAAATTGAGATACAATTCAATCATAACGTAGATTGGACTAATATTTTTTAATTAGAAGTCAAACATTTAAGTTGATTATAATTGCAATAAATTGAGACTCGGTTTAATCCTAACATAGATTGAATCAATATATTAGAAGTCAAACATTTATGTTTATTATAGTCGTGACAAGCTGAGACTTAATTTAATTCTAATATAAATTGCATCAATATTTTACAAAGAGAAGTCAAACATTTATGTTAACCTTAGTCATGATAAATTAAGGCTCAGTTTAATCATAATATAGATTAAATCTAGATTCGTCAGTTAGAAGTCAACTATTTATCTTGACTACAATCATGATAAATTGAAACTCAATTCGACTAACATATATTGAATCAATAAATCTCAATTAGAAGTCAACTAATTATGTTGACTATAGTCGTGACAAATTGAGACTGAATTCAATCCTAACATAGTTTGAATCAATATTTTTCAATCAGAAGTTAACTAATTGTGATAACTAAGTCGTGACAATTTGAGACTCGATTTATTTTTTATTGATTTGCGAGACTTAATTTAGTTGTGAACCTTTTAAAATGTTAAAAACGTGAATCCACACCAAACTAACTATATAAATAGTTATTTTAAAATTATAATTGTACACTCACAGATATAGGATGACTTTACTCCCTCTGTCTCAATATATCTGGCTCATCTTTTTTAATCAGTCTAAAAAAGAATGACATATTTTTATATTTAGTAATAATTTAATTTTTAAATACTCATTTTATCCTTAATGAAATAATTTTTAAACACACAAACACCTATCACTTATTTTAGACCATAAATTTTGAAGGTCTTTCTTTTTTTCTTTCTTAAACTTCATGCTAAGTCCAAGTAACTCATATAAATTGGGACGGAAGAAGTAATGTATATTTTGATAATTCTAAAAATCTAGTTTATATTCAAAATGACTTGTTTTTAGTCCTTTAGTCATGTTGAAGTCGGATATAAAATATATGACAAAGAGAAGGGGCACTAGAGAGAAAAAGAAAAGAACATTTACAAAAAAAAATGAAAGAATAGAACATGAAAACCCAATAGAAAACTTTCAAGAAATGAAGGAGAGAGGATGAGCTGACAAAATGGAACCCATTAAAACACTTGTCAACAAAATTAGAGTGACTTCACATAATTGTTGTTCCGACCAATATGGCTACCATAGTTGGTGGGACTATCCCACCGGATAATAGTAACAATCGAAGTATTGAGGACAGTAATCAGAATAGTTAAAAAGGAGATGGAAATAAAAAATATGCAGATCTATTGAAGCCTATAGTGGTGGATATAACTAACATTAGGGTTCCTCCTAAACCTATTGTTATGTTGCATGGAGAGACTACTATTACGTGGAAATCATCAGAAATGCAAAATCTTATTATGCAAGAAAATCTACAGTATGCTCTAATCGGTAAATTTTCATATGGTAAGCCACATATTGAAGTTTTACGTAAAATCATTCCAAATCAATGCGGTATAAAGGGTAAATGTACCATTGGAGTATTGGATGAAAGACATGTATTATTAAGGCTGGAGATGTTTGAGGACTATGTTCAATTATTGTCAACTGCAGCTTTTTACATTGGTTCAATGGATAAATACTGGCAGATGAGGACATTGAAGTGGGATCCATGGTTTGAACCGGATGTCGAAACTACAGTTGCAGTAGTTTGGATCTCAATGGCAGATTTACCTTCAAATTTTTTTGCAAAAGATGCAATCTTTTCTATTTTTCAGCAGTTGGGAAACCACTTATAGTTGATATGGCTACTAAAAATTACACTAGACCTAGTTGTGCATGAGTGAAAGTGGAAGTTGACTTAGTAGCCAAATTGCCTCAAAGGATTCGAATTAATAAAGAAAATAAAGCTATAGGGGAAATTAAATCTAAATGGGTCCAAATTCAGTATGATTATCTGCCAAAGTATTGTACAGAGTGTTGTTTACAAAGACATGATGAAGAAAACTACTGGAATAAACCTCCAAAGTTATATGACAAATAGAAGGAGGAAAGCAAGGAGGCAAAAACAAAGATAAATGACAAAGAGAATAATATTTAGAGGAATCAATCCCATATTCAGAATAATGCAAAGAGAGGAATCACTGCTAATCATCAGTGGCTTACCAGAAAAAATAGGTATAGGAAGGATGTATTTGGTCATATTATGGGTAAGATGAATGGGGAAGAAGAAAAGGAAATACAAATATCCAATACTTTTGTAGCTCTTGAAGATGCAGATAACAAGGATGATAACAACAATGACAAGGGAGGAAATGGTGAAACAAACAAATAGAAAGGGGAAGATAAGATCAGTACAAAAGATTGGGTTACTAAAAGTTTTGGTAAAGGCAAAGAAGTTAGTCAAGAGGATAATTCAAATGATGAAAAACAAATAAATCAGGAGGAAGTCGATAGGGATGCAAAGAATAATAGTGTAAAAGATCACAACAGAGTGAAGGAACAGAATAAGTCAAGTGAAATATTGGATCCAAGGGAAGATAGTAGCAAGGAGAAAATATTACAAACTGACAGGGATCAGTGTATACAGGAAGAAAAGGATGAAAAAATGTAATTGCAGGTATATGATGAAGAGTTGCAGGAGTTAATGGTATTGGAGGAGATCTCATGCATAGCAATGCAAGTACAGAACTTGCTGGAAAGTAGTAATCAGAAAAATAAAGACCTAGATAAGAATGATCTTGAAGAAAATATCAACCAGGTGGCTAAAGCAGCAGATCTGTCACCTAAACAAATAGAGACTTTGAAGGAGAAGCAAGGAGGAAAAAAGAAGAAGAAAAAGAATGGTAGTGGAGCAGAGGCTAAATCACAGACAATACATACAAGGAGTCACATAGTTAAATCAAAAACTAAATGAATGCATTGATCTAGAACATAAGGTCAGTTAACCCCCAACAGGAATTTACTAGACTTATAACAATGCAAAAAAGATACCAGTGTTACTTCATTGGATTAATGGAACCTTTTCAAGATGGTAAGTATATTGAAGAGAATAGGAGGAGGCTAGGTATGAAGCATGTTGTACTAAATGTATCTGAAAAAATTTGGGTATTCATGGAAGAGAATATGGAATTTAGTATTGTGAAAGATGAAGAGCAGCAGTTAACTTTGATGATTTCCAATCAAAATGCAGGTATCTCATTGTTGGTTACTTTAGTGTATGCTATATGTAATGCAAATGAGAGGTTGTTACTTTGGGATTCATTAACTGATTTGTCAGATTCTTATCAAATGCCTTGGCTAATAAGAGGGGATTTCAATGTAATAAGAAGTGAGGAGGAAAAAATGGAGGTTTTACCTGTTACATTTAACGAAACACATGATTTTAATCAGTGGATCAGTTTATGTAACATGGAAGAAGTTCTATTTAAATGGAGTAAATTTACTTGGTAGAATAAGAGAACAGATGAGGATTGCATATTCAAGAAGTTAGACATGATTTAGTGCAATGATAGAATGCAAAACATTTTTCAGCTGATGGAAGTGGAGCATCCAGCTAGGAGTGGATCTAATCATTCTCTTATGCTAATTCAATGTAAAACAAAAAGTGAACACATAGTGAGATTATTTAGATTTCTAAATTTTTGGCTAAAGGAGGAAACTTATTTGAAGGTGATTAAACATAATTGGAATTCACAGATTGAAGGAAATCCATTTATAGTGTTTAATCAGAAGTTGAAAAACACTAAGTCAGCTTTAGCTAAATAAAGTAAAGAGTATTTTGGTAATATATTCCAGGAAAATGCTACACTGGAGGATATTATTAGGATAAGAGAAAAATATTCTGAGGAAGATCCTAGTGGAATGAACAGAGCTAATTTGTATAAAGCTCATGCTGAACTGAATATATAGTTAAAAAGGGAGGAATATTACTGAAGACAAAAGGTTGGGTATGAATGGTTCAAGGATGGAGAAAGAAATACCAAATTATTTCACACTATAGTGAAAGGAAGAAGAAATAGGCTTAGGATCAGTAAGATTCAGAATGAAAATGATGAATGGTTGGAGGAAGTACCAAATATTGCAGAGCCTGCAGTTAATTTTTTTCAGAAATAGTTCACCAAATAAAAAGATACAGAAGATTTCAGCATGCTGGAGGAAATACCAAAGGTGGTGACTGAAGAACAAAATACAAAAATAATGAGAATTCCTGATGAGGAGGAGGTCAAAAAAGCTGTGATGGGGCTAAATAGGGATAGAGCAGGTGGACCAAATGGGATGACAGGGGCATTCTACCAAGATGCATGGGAGATTATTAAACAGGACATTCACAAAATAGTAAAAACTTTCTTTTGTGGATTTTAACTTGCTAAATTCATTACTCATACAAATTTGGTATTATTACCAAAAAAGTTAGTAGTGAATAATTTTTCTGACATGAGGCCTATCTCACTTAGTAATTTTGTCAATAAGATTTTTTCAAGAATAGTTCATGAAAGGATTAAAGGAGTTTTAGTTTAATTGATATCTCCAAAGCAGGCAGGTTTTGTTCAAGGAAGGATTATTGCTAAGAATACTCTGGTAGTACAGGAAATTGTTTCTGAAATTAGAAAGAGAGGTAAACCACCTAACATGGTTTTAAAGCTTGACATAATGAAAGCTTATGATAGAGTAGAATGGCTATTTTTAACAAAGGTATTGAGATCATTTGTTTTTTCAGAGGTGCTGATAGACATGGTCTTTAGACTCTTGGAAAATAATTGGTATTCAATACTTATAAATGGTCAACCTAAAGGATTTTTTAGATTTATAAGAGGGTTAAAGCAGGGGGATCCATTGTCGCCAACTTTGTTTATAATAGCAGCATAGGCACTATCAAGGTCACTGAAGAAATTGATGCAGAAGAAGGATTTCAAGTTGTTTAGGATGCCAAGAGGAAGTTAAAAATTGAATCACCTTGCATTTGCAGATGATATGATCATATTGTGCAAAGCTGAAGTGAAAACTTTACAGTTGGTTACTGCAGTTTTGGATAAATATGAGGAAATATCAGGACAGAAAATAAACAATGAGAAGAGTGCAATTTATTTACACAAAGGGTTATCCAATGGAGTAAAGGTGTTAGCAGAAGTGCTACTGGTATTTTGAGAAGAGAATTCCCTTTTTTTTACCTCGGGTGCCCTATCTTTTACATGAGAAAGAAGAAAGACTATTATCAGCAGCTACTGAACAGAATTGCTAGTAAGGTGCAAACATGGAAGGGCAAATTGCTTTCTTATAGAGGTAGAGCTGTAGCCTGTACTGATTAAGCATGTATTATAGAGTATCCTAATACATTGTTTATCTGTATTGAACCCTCCCATGAATGTATTGACTACTATTCAAAGAATGATAACTCAATTTTTTTAGAGTAGTAAAATTTAAGAGAAGGGAATGCATTGGGTAAGATGGAAAATAGTGTGTTTACCACAAGAGGAAAGGGGATTGAGTTTTAAAAGAATTGTTGATATCTCTATGGCATTGTTCTGTAAAGTTTGAAGGACTTTCAGGACTACAAAAACAATTTAGAGGGATTATATATTTAATAAATATTGCAAAGAGGAGCATCCAAAAGTAGTAATGTGGAAAATAGGTATAGGTGGATCACAAGTGTGGAAAAAGATGCTAATAGCAAGAGACATGGTAGAGCATTTGATAGTATGGCAAGTAAAGCAAAGAAACAGTGATATATGGTTGGACAACTCGACTGGACTAGGAGATTATATTCTATAATGGAAGGAGCTGATGGAGATCAAAGTCAATATAAACAGATTAAAGATTTAATCAGAAATGATACATGGGATGAACAATTGATTAGATCTTTATTCACAGATGAGGTGACAAATCATGTTATTAACAAAGTGATCTATCTATCAGGTGAAGAGGAGGATTGGCCTATATGGAGTATTGAACCAAAAGGTCTATTCACAGTCAAATTAGCTTGGTAGTATATAAGGAATAGGGAAGGGATAGATAATATTTTCAAGAAGATTTGGCTGAAAGGTATACCTTTTAAGATTAGCTTTTTCATGTGGAGATTATGGAGAAGAAGAATTCTTGTGGATGATACAGTTAGGAGATGGGGGATGCAGGGTCCATCTAAGTGCTGATGTTGTGGTGCCCCGAAAGTGGAGACAATTGCTCATGTTTTCAGGAACACTTTTAAAGCTAGTAGGACTTGGTCCTATTTTTCTTCTTTTGCAGGTATTCATATTCATAATTTGACTCTAAGGGGAATAATCCTAAGATGGTGGAACACTGAAGTGAAAGGAATAGAAAAACCATACTACTTTTCTCTTCCTAGCATGATTCTATGGGAACTGTAGAGGAGTAGGAACAGGAAGAAATATGAAGCTAAGGAAACTACAGGATTGAGGATCATATATAATGTGACAAGGAATCTTAGAATAATGTTGAAGGTTAGAAAACTAGAAATGGAATTCCCAACAGAATAGCCATACATAATTGCAGAATTGGGCAGCTTACAAACAAGAGTAAAAGCTATTATAGTACTGTGGATTGCATCAAGAAAGGTTGGGTAAAATACAATACAGATGAAGCTGTGACAGGAGAGAAAGGAGATAGTTCATATGCTTTTTGTTTGAGGGATGAGAAAGGAGATGTGATATTTTCTAACGGAGAACCACAACATTATGTAGATAGTATGCAAGCAGAGACTAATACAATCTTATATGCAGCAAAGCATTGTTTACAATCAAAGCATAATAAGATTATTATTCAGATGAACTCCCTACTCATGTAGAAGGTATTGACAAATGAATGGTTTTGTCCATGGAACATATCAAATACAATAAAGTAGATACACAGTTTCATGCAAAACAAGCAAGTTCAATATCAGCACATCTATAGGGAGGGCAATCAATTAGCTGATTATTTAGCTAACTTAGTAATAGACACAGGTGCTTTCACCATCACAAGTTATCAACAATTAGAGAAAAGAAGAAAAGTCATATTAAATAGTGATAAATGGCAAAGCCCATACTTGAGGATCATACCAACAAGATGATAAGGCACAGAAAGACATTTAACCTTAATAGTTTACATGTAATATTTATACAGAAGTATGTATCATCAATGAAATTGCATGTACCACTAATCTTTTACAGTCAATAATTCTCAGCATCAAGGAAGTGTAGATGGACTAGATCGAGATGCAAAAATATGAGAAGGAAAAGACTACATTAAGTCTTTCCTTTTCTTCATATTTATCAGATCTATGGAGTACAAACAAAAGAAGTTGGAGTCAATCTGATTAGATCCAGAAAATATGATAGGAAATAAGAAGAGGGTAGCATACTTAGCTGTTATACAACATCCCAGCAGACCAGAGTTCTCTTAGTTGCACAAAAGCTTTCATATTTACTCAACTGTTGGATACAACTATGGAGAGGAGAGCATCAATATTTAGGCGAAAAAGAAAATCAAAGAGTAAATGTTCAAGGGGAGTCCATTCATTATCTCTGTAAGTTGAACGAAATGGGTAATCAAGAGGGAGAAGCTGCGAGATCGATCAACATCAATCAGAGGAGGAATCGAGTGAAAAAAATAAGCAAAAGTGTAAAACGCGGTGGAGTTGAGATGCAGATTAAGAAACTATTTTTTTTAGAAACCCTACTCTTTCTATTTGTTATTTTTGTGTTTTTGGGTTGGGCCGGGTATGGTGAATAATGGTAGGTAGCTGTATTTTTGTATGATGGGTTGGTCCATTAAGTTTTGATTATTAATAAAATGCAAAATTAAACAAAAAAAAATTGGCTGAGGTAAAATCTAAAACAAAAATCTATTGGGTTGAGAGTAAAATTTTGGGCAGTATCTTTTCTTTGTTGGCAAAAGAGAGAGAGAGAGAGTATAGTTTGTTGTGTTTGGTATAGTGGTTTTAAAGTTTGGAGGTATCTTGGGTAATAAAAATTTATGAAATTACTAGTTCATCCTTAGTTGACGAGTTAATTACAAAAATACCAAGAAAACAATGCAATTCGTGCCATTTTCTTTCGTGCCAAATAGTTTTTTCATTAAAAAAAAGATAGTCACGTGTAATAAAGTTCTATTATGCGGGGAATTTAGAGAATGACCTGACCAGAAGGTGAAAAATGTGACCTTTCTATTTAAAAAGCTTGTTGGAGTCTCTCATACTCTTGTTACTAGGAATCAATCTGTTGTAGTGGAGCCAATTTCCTTTATTGTAACAATTTATATCAGAAAATTATATGAGATGGTTTTCATAGTGGGTGGTTTTATTTTTTAATTCCCATAAAAAAAGTCTGTAAATACTAACATTTCTTCCTTCCCTTTTATGTATAGAATAAGTTTATTTTTATCTCTCTACACCTCAAATATTTTTAAACTTCTCATGTTAATTTGTCTCTCAACTTCTATTTTTATTTCTTCTTCTTTCTTTTCTCTTTTTTTATTTTTCCTTAATTTTAAGTTTTTTTTACTTTTTATTTTATTTTAATTCAATTATCTCAATCTTTATTTGTCTTTTATTTTTTTTTAAAAAAAATCTTAAATATTTTTTTTTCATTTATTTTTCTCAACCTTTATTTTTCTTTTGTTTTTTATTTTTAGAATTTCTCATTGTTTCTTCTTTATTTTCTTTAATTTTCCTCAAACTTTAATTTTATTTTTTTCTTCTCATTTTTGTTTTTATCAATCTTTTTTTTTTCTTTTTTTTGTTTATTATTCTTCTCTTTTTTCTTAACTCTATTTTATCGTTCTTTTTTTCCTTTTTTTCTCATTTTTTTTTTCAACTTCTATTATATTTTACTTATAACTAAAAAGATGGATAATCCAAAAAGACTTATTTCTTTGACATCAAAGTAAATTTAAGGGCGTGAGCTGTTGTTTAGAAGTTTTTTGGGATAAGTCTTGCCTTTGAGTCAAAAGTTATGGAACATCTCATAAATCAAGACACAATGTGATAGTGTGGAGTCTTGCTCGTGAGGCATAACTTGTTGTTAGAAAATCCATCAAGACATGGTGTGGTAGCATCAACACTTATCCATGGGGTATAATTTTTTTCTTTCTTTTTTTTTTTGGGGGGGGGGGGGGGGGGGGGGGGGGGGTCCTTGGACTAAGTCTTGTCTTAGATTAATAGAGCATCTCATAAATCATGACACAATGTGGTAGTGTCAACTCATGCCTATGAGGTGTAACTAGTGGACTAAGTATTGCCTCTAAGGACAAAGGTTATAGAACATCTCATAAATCAAAACATAATGTGGTGGTGTCAACTCTTGCCCATGAGGTGTAACTTGTTGTTTGAAAGTCCTTGGACTAAGTTTGCCTCTAAGGCAAGAGTTATAGAACATCTTATAAATCAAAATACTATGTGGTAGTGTCAACTCTTACCCATTGGACATAACTTATTGTTTGAAAGTCTTTGATTTGTATAATACCTCATAAATCAAGACACAATGTGGTATTGTCAACTTTTGTCCATGAGGCATAACTTGTTGTTTAAAAGTCCTTGGGCTAAGTTTTGCCTCCGAGGCAAGAGTTATAAAACATCTCATAAATCAAAATAAATGTGGCATTGTCAAATCTTGTCCATGGGGCGTAACTTATTGTTTGAAAGTCTTTGGATTAAGTCTGACCTCTAAGGCGAGAATAATATAATATCTCATAAGTTAAAACATAATATGATAGCGTCAACTCTTTCCCATGGGGCATAACTTGTTGTTTGAAAGCCCTTGGTCTGAGTTTCCTCTAAGACAAAAGTTATAGAGCATCTCATAGATCAATGCACAATGTCATAATGTCAACCCTTGTCCATGTGGTATAACTTATTGTTTGATAGTCCTTCGGCTAAGTTTTGCCTCTAATGCAAGAGTTATAGAGCATTACTCAAGTCAAAAACACAATGTGGTAGTGTTGAATCTTGCCCAATGTACGTAATTTATTATTTAAAAATCCTTGAGATAGGTCGTGCCTCTAAGGAAGGAGTTGTAGAATATCTCATAAATCAAGACATAATGTAGTAGTGTCAACTATTGTTCATGGGGCATAACTTGTTGTTTGAATGTCCTTGGTCTAAGTCTTGCCTCTAAGGTAAGAGTTATAGAACATCTCATAAAGCAAAACATAATGTGGTAGTGTCAACTCTTGCCCAAGGGGCATAACTTGTTGTTTGAAAATTCTTGAGCTAAGTCTCGCCTTTAAGCAAGATTTATGAAATATATCATAAATCAAAATACAATGAGGTAGTCAACTCTTGCTCATGAGACATAACTTGTTGTTTAAAAGAAAAGAAAAGAAAAAAATAAAAATTACGGACAAAGAAAAATATTTTAAAAAATAAAAAATATAAATCAAAGAAAATAAAATAAAATAGAAAAAAAATTAAAAAAATAGAAGTTGATAGGAGAAAAGGAAAAATAAAGGTTGAAAAAAAGAAAAAATGCAGAAAAAAGACTGAGAACATTAAAAAGAAAATAAAAAAGAAAAAAATAGAAGTCGAGTGGAGAAATGACAAAAAAGTAAGGGTTGAGAAAAGCTTAAAAAATCAAAGTAAAATAAAAAAGAGAAAAAAATATAAATTAGAAGATAAATAAGTATGGAGTTGTTTAAAAATATTTGAGGTATAGAGGGGCAAATAAGTATTTATTCTATACATAAAAAAAGGGAAGACTAGTTTTGTAGAACTTTTCTGAGAAAATTGAAGAAAAGGTGTCTTTAAAGTTTTGAATGAAGGATTGATGACATTGACCAACTTAAAGGGTTAAACATCATTAGGAAACTTGATTAATATTTTCAAAACTTTCTAATATTTTCAAAAATACAAATCAACCCATACTCCTCTTCAATCTAAATCAACCAATCTCTCTCCTTTCTCTCTCGACAACTTCTCTCAACTCTCTCCCAACCAATAGTTCTGCAAAATTCTCCCTTCAATCCCCGACGACTTCAACCTCCAACAAAAAATAGTGGGGCGAGTTTCCTTTTGATTTTCAACCATCAATCGACGTGAAGACTTCTCCGGCGATAACAACTTTGAGACTTCTTCGTCCCATTTCCTTTTTTCACAGGTAAAAAATTATGAAGAAACAGAGGAACTTGAGCCAACTACTCTTCTAGTATTGAAATGTGGACTGAATAAAACCCTAATTTATGGCATTTCTTCTTTTTATTGTCGTACTATTGATTCAGATTTGTTGGTGATTTTTATTCACAGTTGATGTTCTTAGTGAAGACCCCTTCTTAGTGTGTGCGTGTATAATGTGTTGGTGTTGCTGGGTTGATTTGTTGTTTGTCTTGGTAAAAATGGTGTTACAACAGATAAAACATCTGATGCAACATATGAAGACATCTGATGCAGCAGATTAAAATATTTGATGCACCAGATTAAAATCTGATGCAACTATGAAAATCTGATGCAACAGATGAACAATCTAACAGATAATTCATCTGTTGCAACAGACAACTCTTCTATTTGGAAGAAATCTAAAGAATATTGATCCAACAGATAACTCATTTTGCAACATATGAATAATATATTTCAACAGATCAGTGGTCTGTTTTTATTATTTCTTAAGGTTTACTCATCCATTGCAATATGTCAGTTATATGTTGCAATAGATAATATACCTGGTGCAACAGATTAGTGATCTATTTTTATGGTTTCCAATGGATTACTCATCTGTTGTAATAGGTTAGTTATATGTTGTAATAGGTAACTAGCTGGTGCAATAGATTAGTGATCTATTTTTATTATTTCCAATTGTTTACTCATCCATTGCAACAGGTTGGTTATATGTTGTAACAGATAACATACCTGGTGCAACAAATATGTGATCTGTTTTTACTGTTTCCAATGAATTACTCATCTGTTGCAACAGGTTGGTTATATGTTGCAACAGATAAACTACCTGGTGCAACTGTTTAGTGATCTGTTTTTACTATTTCCAATAGATTACTCATCCCTGCAATAGGTTGGTTATATATTGTAATAGATAAACTACCCGATGCAACAAATTAGAGATTTATATTTATTATTTTCAATGATTTACTCATTCATTGCAACAGATCGGTTATATGTTGCAACAGATAACATACCTGGTGCAACAGATGTGTGATCTATTGAAACTGATATTTTACCTTACCGTTGTGCATGTTAGATTTACTGTTATCCATTTTTAATGATGCATTAATCAATTATAATCTATTTTATGTTCCTGTTAATTTAAGATAATATGGCTTCCAAAAAAAAAGAAACCAAATCAAGTTCAAGTAAAGAAGCAAGTGCAACAGCTCGGCTATATCCACCACTCTATGAGTTTGCTTTACAAGCGTTATCTCAATCAGGAGCAAAAGATAATGAACACGGAAAAGAGGAATATCTCAAAAGAGATGATCCAAATGCTAATAGCCTTTCCGCTGAAGAGTTGGTCAAAACCTTCAGCATTGATTGTTATCCTGTGAGAATGTAGTGCGATGGTGCCACAGATTTAACGGGTAATTTTGAGGTTAAGTCAGCCATGGGAAAATCTTTCGCTGCCTTCAGAAAAATACTTTGAGAATAAAAATTGAATGCTTATTTTAGGGAAAACTGCTTTGGGCAATATCTTGATTTGTCGGAGGACAACAATGCTCATTTCCAGATGAAAATAATATACGATCTTCTCAAGCGTAGGTTTATGTATGAAAATAAAGACAAGATGGATGAGGTGTGGATAAATTACTGTGACATGCCTGTTTATTTTGGTTGGAAGGAGTTTGCCATAGTTATCGGACTAAAATTTTATCCTCCTTCTCCTTCTTAAGTTATCCCTACTCTGACCCAAAAAAAGCAGCCCGCACACCCAAAAAAAGGCAAAAAAAAGTCGAGTGATCGTGATGACCTGGTGTCGATTGTTGGTCCAAGCTTCAAAAATAAAAAATTGATAGAAGCATTGAAAGGTAAAGGACTCTCAAAGAAGCACAAACAATCATTGTGCTTGGTTTGGTTTGTAAATAATATTCTTTGGGCGAGAGACGTTAGCAACAACATAAACGTTGGTTTAATAAAGCTCTTCAAGGATCTTAAGGCATTTAACAACTATTCTTGGGGTTATGAAATCTTCAAAATGACTGTCCAATAGTTGTTGAATTCGTTAATGCCAAAGACAGTCAACTTATATGGCTTTTCATGGGCCTTCATGGTATTTTTTTTATCATGATATGATTCATCATTTTTTTATTTAATAATGCTTTTGATTTATTGGCGTTATGTTATAGACTTGGGCATTTGAAGTCATTCCTTATTTGAGACAACAAGTGAACTACCAGAAAGAAGTTTTCTGTCTAAGAATCCTGAGATGGTTGTCGGTCAAAACCGATAGAAATGCAAAATTTCTTGATCTTTTCACCCCCCAAGGAAGCAGTAAGTCCAATTCTAATCAAGTTTTTGTTTTAATTAATGATTATTTTAAATAATTTCATCATCATTCTAATATATGTATCGATTTATTTTAGATTGACCATCGTGGCTTGTTCCGACCAACCGAGAGTTAAAAATACCATTTTTTCTTACTTCATGGTCTGTGTAAACTTTACCGGACCCTAAGGTTGTTGATGGAATAAAAATAGAATTGTTTGGAGAGCAACAACCATCACAAGAAAAATAATTTTGGAGGGTTGGCTTGTTGCTGTTGACGATGGTAGTCATAGTAGTAGTGGTAGTGGTGCTGCTGTTGGGGCTAATGATGCTCCTCTTGCCGTTTTTAAAACAACAAGCCATTATGATCATACTGGTTGTACAATTTTTTTTTTAAATTTTGCCACATCTAGCGAATGTTCTGCATGCAAATGTCAAGACTGTAAGGTAAAACACGATGGAGTGATTATGATCATACTGATTAATGCTCTTTGGATAATTGCTTCCTATTTTAATAAACTGAAGAAACTTTAGGATGAACTCAAGTTTGTTTGTAAAAGATCACATGAATACTTGTACTTATGCAACTAAGCCTGGTTTGGAAAAGGAAGAAGAGGAAAACATGGTGTATAAATTCCTCATAGGGATCAATGAGACCTATATTGGAGTCAAAGAGTAATTTGCTCATGGTGTAACTTTTTTTTTCAATTAATTCTGCCTACAATATCCTTCTCCAAGATGAGAGGCGGAGACAAGTTACTTATCCTACTCAATTCTCCAACGATTTTGCCTCTTTTCATGTCAATCTCCACAAGAAATTTCCACCTCAAAACTCCTATACTACCAAATCTCTACAAACCTAAAATCAAAGATTCACTAATCCTAAAGGTAAAAAGGTAGCAGCTAGTGCTGTGGAGGCCTCTGGTTCTAAAATTATAGACCTCAAGATAATCTTCATAGTGATTTTTCTACCATGCTTGCTGGTTTGTTCATGGAGCAGTGCAATTAGACAATTTTTTTCTCAAGGAATACCTTCCTTCAGAACCTCATTCCAGCCTGATGGCATATGCCAATTTTTCTAATATTCTTCTTCTATCTAGTTGTGTAGGAAATGTGTCTTATGGTGCATGCATGATTAGTAAAATATATGAACACATTTGATTATAGATTCTGGTGTCACTAACCATATGAAATCTAACAAATTTTTTTTGTTTGATATTCAACCTCTTGGCATACCTTTTTTTAGTTACTCTTCCAAATGGGTATAGGGTCAAAGTGCTTGTACTGGTTCTCTTCATTTTCTTTCTATTACATTATCTCATGTTCTTTACATTGCTAGCTTCAACTATAATCTCATATGTGTTTCCAAACTCATCACCCAACTAGATTCTATTGTTTTGTTTATCAAAGGTTCATGTATTTTAGAGGCCCATTCAATGAAGAGGCCAGTGGAAATTGGTAAGCTTAAGAATGAACTCTACAAGATTCTGCATGCTCTTCCTTGATCTCTCAATAACTAATGAATAAACTTCTTCATTTTGTTTCTATTTCAACTAGTACTAAAAAATGTTATAATTTTGATGACTTGTCTTTTGTTCAAATAGTTTTTCAATTCCTATTCTTGATGCTTTTGATATACACTATACTAACTCTTTTGATTTGAATAAAATTAAAATTTTGTGGCATTACAGATTTGGTTACATGTCCTTTATGAGAATGAAAAATATTTTTGTTTTACCTTGTAAATTCTTTTCTAAGCAACCACTCCTTTATATTGTTTTTCGTATGACAAGGCAATCTAGACTCCCATTTCTTGATAATTCTATTAAAACCACATATCTCTTTCAACTTATCCATATAAAAACTTGGGGACCATATAACACTCTCATCTATATGGGTGCAAATATTTTTTTTAACCATAGTAGATGATATACTAGGGCTACTTAGACTCACCTCATATATCCAAGAGTAATTATTTTCCTAAAATCTTTCCTTGCCATGGTGAAGACCTAATTCAATACTTCCAACAAATCTATTAGAAGTGATAATACGCTTGAAATGTCATCTAGTACTTTTGCTTCTCATTTTTTCCTAGACCATGGGATTTTGAATCAAATCTTTTGTCCTCACACACGTTAACAGAATGGTGTGATTAAAAGAAAATATAGGTACTTTTAAAAAATATCTAGGGCTCTATTATTCCAACCCAAAGTTCCTTTTAAATTTTGGAGGGACTGTGCTTACAACTACTAATCTAACAAATTTCCTTTCATATTTCTCCAGAACAAAACTCCTTTTGAGCTATTATATGGCATTCTCCCTTCATACTCTCAAATCCTTTGGCTGCCTATGTTTATACACTGTTCTTAACTGCCAAAGATATAAGTTTCAGCCAAAAGTTGTTTCTTTCATTTTCATACGTTATACTCTAAACAAGAAAGGTTACAAACTCTACATAGACTAAACTAACTTGGACATCAAGGGATGTAATCTTCCATGAAACCTCTTGTCCTTTTTCTACTTTTTCCTTACTTCCTTCTTTCTCTACTTCAACTTCACTACTTGTTTTTACCGCTCCTAATATTATATTTGATCAACTTATTCAATTCTCTCCACTTTCTCCTCTTCCAACCATTCTTTCTGCTACTTCCCCACTCATCCTTCTTTCTATTGACCTTTCAAGCCCCACTCATACCAATCCTCCTCCTTTAAGAAGGTCTATAAGGCCTCATGTTATTCCCTCTCACCTTTGGCTTTTTGTTTGTGACCTTCCTCATTCAAATTATAGCCATGTTCTATATCTACTTGTCTTAGTAACTTAGATAATACTTTTGCATTAGATCCACACTACTACCAATAGGCAACATGTATCTCAGCTTGGAAAGAATCTACGAGAGCTAAATTCGCTACTTTACGAGCCAATGAAACTTGGTCCATTGTTTTACTACCTGCTGGAAAAAGAACTGTAAGACTCCGCAAAATTCTAAGCTTAATTCAGTCTTTTAAGCTTGCTAAGGGTCCCAGACTTAGAAAATTCTAGCCAAGTATTATTTTGCTCTTCGTAAGTTGATAACTCTATTTCACACAGTATCAGTAAACTCAGATATCAATAAATCAATAATTCAGAACTCAGTATCCAATGTTATCACGAACTCAAATTACAGTATACGTATTCATGCATGTACTCCCATTCAGTTATATTCATGTCATTCAGTCAGTATTGTTCTTGCATATGAACCCATTTATTTCAGCCTACCTCGCTTAGCATACCAGTACATTCAAATACCGACTCATACTTTTCTCTTGCGCTATGATATTTTATATCATAGGTTCAGAAGCACGGGCTCCTGAGCACCCTTAGCAGTTTAGATCTTCAGCAGTCAGAGTTAGTGGTGAGTCCTCATAGTTCGAGGACATGATTATTTTCTTCAGTATTTCAGTTTATCAGTACAGTTTTCAGTAGTTGGAGTTAGTTGTGGGCTTGTCCCATTAACTCCATGATTGAGACAGTAGAGGCTTTTCAGAATAGAGTATTTTCAGATAGGTGTTTCTATTTTGGTATTGTTATACCGTATTCAGTTTTATTTCAGTATTGAACCTTATGACAAGTTTTTGCCTAATTTCTGCATATTTGCAATGTTACTATTCAATTATTGCAGCAGATACCAGTCATGAGTTAGCTTGTGGTCCTTCGGGATTATGAGCACCGTGTAGCATCCGGGGTGCAGACTCGGGGCGTTACAAGAGCTATTGGTTGCAAGTGGATTTTAAGGTGAAAAAAGATATATCTTATTTCCTATCAGACTAAGCATAGATGTCTATATTAAGAGGTACGAAGCTAGGTTGGTGAAAGGGGGTGACACTCAGGTGGAGAGGGTAGATTTCTATGAAACATCGTCTCCGATTGTTAAATTTTGCACTATAAAATGCTTAGTTGTTGTGGTTGTTAAAAATGGTTGGCCTCCGTTCCAACTAAATGTGAACATGCATTCTTGCATGGTGGATAAGAGAAAGAGGTTTATATGGAATTACCACATGATTTATCAACTGATGCTTCCCTGATTTCCTTCCTTTGGTCTATCAACTTCAAAAGTCCTTATATGGTGGCAGTATTATGTAAAGCTCTCCCAAGCCTTGTTCTCTAGGGTTTATTCTTATTCTCCTAATGATCATTCGTTATTTATTAAAATACCTCCTTTATATACTGTGCTCCTCGTTATATATGTGGAGTATGTTATGCTCTCTGGTGATAAGCTGGTAGAAGTATCTGCTCTCAAGTCCCTTTTAGACTTAATAGTTAAAGATCAAGACCTAGTTACACTTAATTATTTTTGGGGATTGAGGTCTTCTATTTTTTCACTAGTTTGTTGCTGCACCAAATCAAGTTCATCAAAGATCTTATCCTAGAGTACAACTGAGATGTTGTGAGCCCTGACACTTGTTCCCTTGATTAATCTGTTAAACTAAAATCTAACACGGAGGACCTGTTTCCTATCCTGAGTCTTTTCGAAGTTTGGTGGGAAAATTATTTTTTTTTACTTATACATGACCAGATTTATCCTTTGTTGTATAATATTTAAGCCATTAACTTCAGAAACTTACTGTTTGTTATGTGAAAATTGTTTTACATGTACTGTGATATCTGAAAGGCTCCTTTGATGATGGTATCTTCTTCTCCCAAACACTTGATTTTTCTTTGTGTGCTTAATATGATAGTGACTGAGCTTTATGCCCTGATACTCAGTGATCTGCCACTGGTTTTTACATTATGTTAGGGGGTTCTCTTATGAGCAAAGTGGTTGTTGAGCTGGTTTGGCTTTTACACCCTTTTTGATTTTGGATTCCAATATCTACCCCAATCCCTTCATTTTGTGAGAATCAAGTTACAATCCACATTGACAACAATCCAGTGTTTCATTAATGGAGGAAACACATTGAGGTCGGCTGCCATTTCACTTGCTTGGATTGATGAGGGTCTTCTTATCTTGCATCATGTTCCTACTGCCTCTCAGTTGTGTGTTTACAAAGCCCCTTACCGGTATTGTTCATCATCCTACCCTTCTCAAGTTGGGTGTTCAAGGCCCCTCCAACTTGCAGGGGGTATGGGGGTGTGAGGGTGTTGGAATATTTCAGTCATATCACTATGAATCAATCTGTAGTAGTAGATCGTACGTGAAGGTTTATTCCTTCATTGTACTATATGTAGCCTAGTTATACCTTCAGCATCCAGGTCGGTATATATATAAGGATCAATGGTCCTTTTAGAACTCATTCAATTCATTTCATTTCAGACATTTTCTTCTCTCTCGATAAATTCTCTCTCTATTTTCTTACGTGTTCCTTTGAAACCTTTATCAAACTTTATCAATGTATATTAGAAGGGAAGTAAAAGAACCTTTGAAACAATCTTGATCTTCTTACTAGATGAACTTATTGTCACCTGAATTCAATACATACATATATATAGAGAGGAAATCGTCTTTTTATTTATTTTCTCTAATTATTATGTTATTACATTTATAATCTTAACTATACTCCTAAAATATATAGGAAGTGAATAAATCAATATCAGAAGAGACTCTAATTAATGTTTTCACTGTTTCCTTATTTTGGGTCAAAATTCTTTCCTTATCTTTAGCAAAATTAGTGATATCCTAATGTAATACAAATAATATTTACTTCATTGATTTCAAAATAGTTGGTTTTTCTTTAAGAAAATATTTACAAGAGTTTATTTTATCAAATTAGCCTTATTAATTATGTTTTGAAAATATAAATATGAGTATATACACTTTATTTAGACATTTAATAATAGAGATAGTATTGGAAGAACATATAATATTCTCTTGATTTCATAAAAGAGACAACTAAATTGAAATAAATATTTTTAGAAAGAGGATTAACTATTTTAAAACGGAGGAAGTATGTAATACAGATCATGTAGGAGTCCTGTATCAAATTCGTTTTGATTTATGAATATACTTTTATAAAAGGAGTTGCTTTAAAAATCAAAAATTTGAACTCTCTATTGGAAACTTCACCAACAATCTCGATGTACTGTGTACTGAACATTGAAATTGTAATTGTTCACATTTAACATATACTATTAACTGTAGGGGTAAAATAAGAAAAAAAATTAATAATTCTATCATGATTTAGTAAGTGATCAACTAATATGAGACATTTACTTTTAGTAAGATGACCAACTAAAATGAGATGGAGGGAGCAGTATTTTCTTAAAAGAGTTTGGATGAAATTTTGTGTATTGTTATGTGGAGTTATATAATAACGTGAATTTTATGATTATTTATGTCTTAATTGTTTATTATTGCATGAGTTTATGTTCATCGGAAGATGACAAGATGAATTTGTTTCAATGTTCTTGGCCTAAAATTCGTAAATTATCTAATGTTTATGGAATTTTAACGTCTTCTTCTTGTTTTGATTTTGATTATCATTGGATAGAGATGCTTGTCTCCTGAAATCATCAAAGTGAGGTTATTTTGATATAGCTAAAAATATTTGCAAAGTCATCAGAAAATGACCCAGATGGGAACAAATAATGTCTGATTTTTTCACTTCTAATTTTACTGATCCAAAATTCTATATTGGGTTCTGAAGGCATAAAAAATGGTCTGTTGTTACTTAGGTTCTATTATTGGCTTAGTTCTCAAAATGAAATTTTGAGGGATCAGTTCTATGCCGAAGTATTATTTACTGGGCCTGTACAAGCCTCGCCACCTTCTCCAATTACATTTGTGATTTGGCATATATTATTGACTAATTGAGTTTATTAACTTTTAGATTTTCATGGATGTTCCTTTGCATGTAGTGAGGTAAAGGATCCTAAGGGATTGTGTTGTACAACTTTGCTCGCGCTGGAAAAATAAAAGGTGTTAATTGTTAAGAGTCAGAATACGATCAATGCTGGGAGGCAGTGGCGGAGCCAGGATTTTCGCTAAGGGGGTTCATAAGTGAATATAAAAACTAATCGAAGGGGGTTCAACATCTAATATATATACATAAAAAGTAATTTTAACCATGTATATATAACATAATTTTCCGCCGAAGGGGTTCGGATGAACCCCTGATTATAGTGTAGATCCGCCACTGCTAGGAGGGATTAACGTATTTAGGAGGCATCAAGGGGGAGAATGATCGAGGAAGAGAGTGCTTAGAATGTTCTAAGGTGATTCTACTCTGCCGATACCAAAGAATCTCTTTATTATGAAGTCCTAAAATATATGGTATGAGAAAATATATAATAAGAAGTATTAGAAAAATATAACAATATAGAGTTGGACTCAAAATTGTGCCGTGAAGTGAAAAAGCAATTAAGCTTTCTTTGTTTCCAATTTTTTTTGCTTGTTTGCAAGTTCTCGAATTTGATTTGGGTGAATTATTTTTGTTATTGGTTAGAAGAGGAATTTTAATAGTTATTAGTGTTTTTGTTTTAGATATTGCATCTCTTCAGGGTTAAATAAAATTTCAAGATTTATTTTCTTTGTCGATAATCTTGTAACAGGTAATCTGCATCTGTTCTCTCTCCTCATTAGTGATATGTAGTATTAGGGGTATGCAAAAACTGAATTAACTGATAAACTGGATCGAAGAAATCATTATTGGTTTATTGTTAACAAATAATTTTAGAATTTTTTTTATTGGGATATCGGTTCGGTTTTTTATTTTTAGGCTATAGTTACGATTAAACTGATAATCCAATAAGATTATATTAAAATTATATTTTTTCCTTAGTTATATAATAGTGGATTTATATTTAAAATATATACCCTAATGTTTTTTGTATTTTATAGTTTTTGTCTCAGTGTTGTTCTTTTCTTTATAAACTTGTTGAGTTCCACTCATTAATATAAAATATAAACCTACATTGATTTTTCTTATTTGAGAGATCGCTATCGATTGCTACTGCCTTCTAATTCGCTACTTAACTAAAAAGAAAAAAGTTTATATTTAGTAATAATGTATCTGAATTTGATTCTACTTGTACTTTGTGTAGGCTTTTACGCATTAAGGTAGTGTGTATGTGTGTGTATATATATATGAACATATGAATATAAGAAGAGAAGGTGAAAAATAATAAAGGGAGCATTTTCTTATCGATTAAATTGATGAATCAAACTGTTAAGGACCAAAATCGATAAAAAGTATTTTATTGGTTTGATTATCGATTTAGCGTGTTAACAAATCAAAAATTGATAAACCAGATCGATAATACTCAAAATCGAATCGTACCGACCTATGCACACCCTTATGTAGTATGTTGTTACCTTGTACAAATATTATCATATCTCTCTATATATAAACATATGGAAATAAGATAAGAAGGTAAAAAATAATAAAAGGAGCATTTTCTTATCAGTTAAACTGATAAATCGAACAGTTAAGGATCAAAATTAATATATCGAAAATCGATAATAAGTATCTTTTTGGTTTGGTTATCGATTTAGCATGTTAACAAATCAAAAATCGATAAATTAAACTGATAATACTCAAGTCGGGGGTCTATTGGAAACAAGCTCTCTACTTCTCCTGAGATAGTAGTATGGTCTGCGTACACTCTACCCTTTCCAGACCCCACTATGTCGGAATACACTGGATATATTATTGTTGTTGTAAATAGATAATACTTAAAACTGAACCGAACCAATTGATGCACCCCTTATGTAGTACGTTATTACCTTGTACAAATATTGTCCTTATTTAAACTGCTTTTGGAATTAAAAAATTTCCACTGTATTGAATGTTAGTTAAACTATTTTTCTACTTAAATAGATAGCTAGGGTAACAATAAAAAAAATACAATTGAGAGTCCAATTAATCTTTGGAAAAGGATCAAAAATACCCCTGAACTATTTGAAATGGAGCAAAAATATCCTGCGTTAGTTTTTTGGCTCAAAAATATCCCTCCGTTAAATTTTTGGCTCAAAATAATCCCTCTATTAAATTTTTGATTCAAAATTACCCCTCTCTCTAACGGTTGGACATCAAGTATGCCACATGGATAAGAAACTCTACTTGGACAATCCACGTTAGCATTTAAGTGGAGAATTCCTCATCTAATCCATCAACCGACATAATAACCATCATCCCAATTTTAAAATTCAACCCGACCCAAAATATTCTTCATTTCTTCTAAAAAACCATCAACCAAAAACTTTCTTTTGCTTCTTTGTCGAACCATTAACTGAAATATTTTCAAATTCACTTCAATAGAAACACATTATGTAAAATGAATGAATACTTCAACGGTGACAAGTTGAAGGAGAAATAATTTCAAAGTAATGATTGAAACTCCTTTAATTTTTAAATAAGAAAAACAATATTCGCTTTTCTTTTCCTTTTTGATTTCAGCTTTTAAATTGTAAATTTTGTTAAGAAATTATTACTTTGCTTTGCTGGATGAATTTGTTTGAAAATCGTCAGCTTTTAACAAATATGAATCACATTACTCATGCCCCCATTTCTTTTGGCTGGGTGATTCTAAATTATTTATTTGGCTGGTTCAAGTCCCGAGTAAGGCAGCCTACGTATCTTACCCCCGAGAGAGGAGAATCAGGTCACACGTAGTTCTGACAACTTATTCTTTTGCTTGATTCTGACTTTTTCTTTTTATATTGACTCTTTTTCTCTTTGGGACTTTTCTGACTCTATTTTTCTTGTCACTCTTCTTTTTTTCTTCCTTTTTGACATATTTTCTTTTTTTTTTTGAAACTTCTGACATGATTCTTTTGATTGACACTTTTCTTTTAAGCTTTGTTGACTCTATCTTGATTCCAAAAGATGTGTATGAAAGAAAATAAAACTAAGGATCAAATGGAGTAAACAAAGGACGACACAATGTTTGGATAGCAGAATAAAATGCCTTCGTCATATCAATCCTTGAAAATGTAAGTACATATCACGCAATAGGAAATAAAAAAGGAAGATCATCAGTGACACTTTAACAACACTGACTTTAACCGAGCCTGTGCATCACTACTTCTTTTGTGCTTGTCCGGCATATAACTCTCCCTTTGTTGTACATCCCTCACATAGAATTGTCCATGCTTTCGTGGGGTTAATTTTTTTTTTCTCTTGATATAGGATCACGCAGCAACTGTTTGACCTAATTGAGACATGTCTTTCAATTGATGACCAATTTATTATTGTGATTCTCAAAATAATTGTCAATTTTCAAAGAAGGCTTCAACTTGTCACTAAATGTCTCAGCACTCTACCTATTTTCTCAGATGTTTTTTCTAACTTTAGCCCTCTGATTCAATGTTTTATGGTTAAATTGGTTTTTAACATCTGGCTAAAAATTCTGCAGACATGTCATACCGCTAGAATCTACATAAAATATACTGTATAAAGAAAAAAAATAAACAACACATATTTAAAACATAAATGAAAAGAGACACTTCATTTAGTTGAAATAAAATATAGAAGGGTTTGAACATAAACGACAAAAGGGACAAAACAAGATAGATCCCAAACTAAAATCCTAAAATAATTCTGTAATGCCCCGAATCTGGTACCCGGAATGCTACGTAATGCTTATGACCTCGAAGGACCATAAGCTAACCCATGACTGATATCTATACCTTTATACTGCATAATATACGATATATATGTATACATACACTATAAAATATGGAATAGAAGCTGTAAGGCCATAAGATTTAAAACTGAATAAAACATCTGATAACATAATATTTGAAAAATGGTACAATCAATACCAAAACAAATCTGAAGTAACTGTCTGACATGCTATAGTCTGAAAACCTCTGATCTGTTTGAATAAGAAGTTGATGGGACATGTCCCTAACTAACTCCATCTACTGAAATAGATAAGTACTGAAAGAATAACATAATCAAATAATATCATTCTCGAATAATGAGGACTCACTGCTAACTCTGTCTGCTGAAATCTGAAATGCTATTCACGCCCTGGATCTCGTGCTCCTAAACCTATAGCGTAAAGTAAAACACCATAGTGCAAATACATCATTACGTTGGAATGTACTGGTATGCAAGTAAGGTAGGCTGAATACAAATGGTTCATATGCATGAGCAATACTAACTGACTGAATAATATGAACGTGAGAATACATGCATGAATACGTAACTGAAACTGAGATCGTGATGGGGATGAATACTAGGTTCTGACTAATGAGTCTACTGATAACATGGATACCCTGACGTCTGAGATTACGAATACTGGGATACTGAATAACTAAGTTTATTGATCCTGATATTTGAGTCACTGATAAGTGAGGAACTGATACTGTATTGCTGAGTACTGAAGGACTGAAACTATATTACTGATACATAAATGATCGTTTCTGATAGTTTTGATTATGAAGAATTGGTCTGGTTGACTGTATCTGACAGTCCTGAAGCTGAATACTGATAACTGATGTAACTGATAACATAAGTGACTGTATCTGACAGTCCTAAAACTGATGGAACTAACGGAATTTCATACTGTATCTGAGTTGACTGTATCTGACAGTTCATATTCTAATGAACTATCTAAGTTTTATTACTGAGACTGAGACTGAAACTGAGACTATAACTGAGACTGTGGGAAGTAGTCATCTAACTGACATGCCCCAAAACTAAACTGGTGGGGTCCAACCTGTAACCCCAGCTGGAAAGGTGTCATTACCGTGTTACGGATAAAGATAAGCTGTGAGTATACCCTCGCTGGCAGGGAGTTCTTCCGTCAACCCCTCCTGATAGAAAACTCAAATAAGATGTATAAATCCCTAAACGTATAGGGTACATCTCTACCTACGTTGGCTACGCAGTTCTGGAATACAGGGATTGCTAATAAGGATTGCACCATCTACTAGGTGTTGAATCCTACTCCAACTGAATAGACACTAAACTAATTTACTGGACGGAGTTGATACTGATGTTATGGTTTAGCTGAGCTAAACTAAGTTTACTGAGTTATGTTGATCGACGGAATACTACTGAGATCTGAGGACTGACTGAGAGTACTAAAGTTACTGAGATTACTGACAATACTAAAGTTTTTGAGATTACTGAGTACTGAGATCATTGGGATTACTGAACTACTGGGATTACTGAGATTTCTGAGATTTCTGGGTTGCTGAGCTTTCCTGAGTCACATGACTTACTGAGTTCTATGGATTATGGCTTGATTGAGGATATCGTGAAAATATGACATTGGCTCTAGGCACACAACTATATTTTTTTAGGAACAAGTACCCCCAGGACTCGATAGAAGAAAACTGACACAACATGACTTGACTCTTCTTGAACACATGACCAATATTTATAATTCATAATAACATAAGTTGGGGTATTTTATACTACACATGGTTCTCAAAATCGTATACATAGAAGGGAATGCATATAAAAACATGCCATAAGTCCATCAATCTAGTTTCATGAACATTCCATCAAAAATCATAATGCATAATAATATCATAGAAGTCATTGTTTTCATAAGGGTGTATCATGCATTTGTCATTTAGGTCACGATTTAACTATAATACATGATTTCTAGTCTTTTAGGCATTTTTATAAAACACCTTACATGCACAACTTAGTCATAGGTGTAATCAACAAATTATTCATCATGAACAACCAAATTTACATGTTTCCAACTCATATGATATCATAGATTCATAAAAACACACAAAGATTCCAACTTGGGAATCATTCAACATCAATAACATAAACATAATCCATTCACCATATAAATATTATGATATAGAATTTAAAAGAGGGCTCTTGGGCTTCATGGATGAAAGGAATCCATGAATAAACACTATGCATACCTTAGCTTGTGATTCTACAAAGATTGACGAAAAGATTCTTGAAATTTGACTGTGAATTCTCTTGGAATTGAACCTCCTATGAAAACCCTAGGGCTTGTTCTTGAGAGTTTTTGAGAGAAATTGAGTATAAGTCACTGAATTATGTCTAAATCTTGAGTTATTGGGCTTATATAGGGTGGGGAAATTGACCAAATTGCCCTTAAGACATGGAAGTGTAATACTGAAAAACTGGGTACAAAGGCTACACAAAAGGCGACGCCTTTAGTAGAGCCTTTTGTACATGGGCGGCGCCTTTGGTAGCTCCTTGTGAAACCTGGGCGTGCCTTTGGTGTTGAATTGTCCAAAAAGGCTATACCATGGGCGGCGTCCCTTCATAGCCTTTGGCTATTGGTTCAAAATCCAAATAAACCCTAAATGGATTCCAAAAATTCCAAAAATCACCTGGAATGTACTCTTGCCTTGCCCCATCGCAATGAAACTTGAAAATCATAAAACGAATATCGGAAAGGTCATCAAATAATTCTCCAAAGTTTGGAGGCTTAAAATGAGACTAAGTGTTGAACACTTATCAAAAATTTTTAAGTGTTGGATCTTTTAAAGAGCTTCAAGGAGCTAAACGAGCTGAATTTAACAGCAAGATTTTATGGGGACTTACAAATTTGGATAACAAAAAATAAAATAAAATAACTACCAAACATCCATCCTAGCAGGGAGAGGAGTGGCTTCTTAATTGCTGAGCTTGACATCTTAACCACTAGTTTGCATATCAGCATGACTAGAGCTTTCGTCACTGTCAATGTTCTACACCATAATTGTTCTATCTTGAATCATCTTTTCAATTTCTCTTTTCAAATCTCGACAATCTTTAATACTATGATCCTAAGCATCAGAATGATACGCACATCATATATTAGGATCAAAATTTACTGAACGCGGATTAAGAATGTGCCCAAGAAGAGGAGTGATCACGCCCCACTGCACCAATCTCTTGAATAAACTAGCATACGACTCTCCAATTGGTGTGAAGCTATCTCTCAACTTCTGCCTCATTTTATTTTTTTGGGTTGGATTGAAATCAGGCCTAGAAGGGATTTGGTATGTTTGTGGAGTTGAAGAATGACTCTAAGGAGTTGGTGTATGCCATTGTGGGTAAGATGGGGGTTGAACATGTGGTTGTGCATTATATACTAGATATGGAGGTAGGGGAATAGAGTATAATGAATTTTAGGAGTGATTATGTAGATCTTGGGCATGAACTTGGGCTTGAGCCTGAGAGCGACGATGACGCGGTCTTCTTGACCATGCCCGCTGTCCAACTACAATAGCAGATACATCTTCCTCATTATTCTTCTCCCCAACACTTCCTGAACCCTTTTGAATTGCTTAAGTAGTTGCTTTCAACGTTGCAAAACTCACAATGCAATCGGTCTTAATTCCATCTTCTATCATCTTCCCCATTTTGAGAACCTCAATAAATGGCTTGACTAATACAGGTAACAAGTGTTGATAATATATTTCATCCTGTGCTTGAATTAACACCTCCACTATCTTACTTTCTTTCATTGACGGTTACATCCTGGCAGTTTGTTCACGACATCTAATTGCATACTCCCTAAAACTTTCAGTACTCTTCTTCTTCATATTAGATAGGATTTATCATCAGGGATCAACTCCACATTTTATTGAAATTATTGCATAAATTCATTAGCCAGGTCATCCCAAGTATTTCACTTGTCGATGCTTGATCAACAAACCATTCTGAAGCTAGACTTCAAAAACTCTAATTGAAATAAGCGATGAGTAATTCTTCCTTCCCTCCAGCGCCCCTTAGTTGGTTACAATAACGCCTCAAATATGCCGTTAGGTCCCCATGTCTGTCACATTTCTCAAACTTTGGTATTTTAAAGCCAAAAGAGAGATTAATTCCTGGAAACATGCACAGATCTTTATATGAGACACCTTTGTAACCCCCAAGTCCTTGGAAGTTCTTCATAGCCAGTTCCAAACTTCTTAATTTTCTGGTCATTTCCTCTTATTCTTCTGTCATAATAGGCTTCTCAGTGTTAAGAAGAAATTCAGACGGGTGAGTGTAGCCAAAAGGACCAATCAACTTAAATGTGGGCTCAATAGCATAATGCTGATCACCAAAAATATTCAATACAGGCTCATTTGTAGAGTGAGGAATCACAATCATTGGATGGACATTAAAAGCAGGAACTTCAGGTGGGGTTGGTGTTGCAAAAACATGAACAGTGGGTAGAACCGAATATGAGGTAGTTTTGTGTTGAATAGTGAAGAAATGAATATTAAAAATGTTTGGATAATGTTGCCCCGAAGTAGATCCTGATGCATGTTGTAACGTGTCAACAATAATAGAAAACTGTGCATGTGACACTGGAGGAAAGCTAGAAAGATATTTCAGAGTATCAATGGGAAATAGAGGAGGCAAAAACCCATTAGCCCAAGATCGATGCATTTCTATCATTTGCTGCCTTAATTTTTGAATCTCTTCATTAACTTCTAAATTCTCATTCCCTGAACTCCCTATCTGATTAGTGACCACAACCTCGGTATTTTTGTTGGCTATAATTTTCTCTTCGACTTGGTGCAATATGAAGGACCAGCCAAAATGCCACAAACCAACCACCTTAAACTAATTGAATAAGAGATAATAAAGGAGTTAGAGTTCAACATTTCTTCAAAATCTTTTCCATTTTTTTTGAAAAGATCACCGAACTCAAGAAGGGCGCCTACATATCTCACTCCCAAAAAAGGAGAATTAGGTATGCGTAGTTCATGAAGTTTTGGCATAACATGACCAATCAAACTCTCTTTTTCTTTTTGAAACCTTAAAAGAAAATAACAAAGTGTCAAAAGAATTGACAAAAGTAATTTTGCATTTTTTAGCTTTAACATCCCTATGCCAAATGAAACCTATGATTACCAAAGAAAAGTCTTTTTGGGTTTTCGATTTTGAATTTCATATGAAAATGAAACTTGAAACTATTAAAGCAAAATCTGTTTGTAGTTTTCTTTTAAAGATGTATATGGAACACCTACTCTAAATTAAGAGTGAAGAAATTATTTTTGGATTTTTGAAATAAGATCACCGAAACCTAGAAGGGTTGCCTACGTATCTCACTCCCGAAAGAGGAGAATCAGGTGTGCATAGTTCATCCAGATTGGACAATTAATGATTAAATAAGAAACTAAACCTTAACTAAGAGACACGACCAAAGACAGACGATGAACAATGTCAATAAAATCCTTTTGAGCTTTCAATTTGACACTTTACATAAAAATGACACCAATAATTATGAAAGAAAAATCTTTTTGATATTTTTGTTATACGAAATGTACAAAACTTCTACCATCTTTTTGAATTTTTCTTTTATAAAAAGATCCTATTGTAAAAAAAAAAATCTTTTTAAATTTTTGAATTATGAATGCATGGTAAAGAAATAAAAGGAAAATCTTTTTGAATTTTTTGAATTACGAAGAACAAAAGTCGTAAAGAACATTACAAAAACTACGAAACTCTTTTTTTGCCTAAACACCCGCTTTTTTAATTCTGACACATGTTTTCCCTAAATCAATTCATCAAATAACCATGTTATCCTCAAAGATGCAACTATTAGCATGTAGAAATGCTTTAGGGGTGAGTCTCCTATAAAGGACCAAGTGGGTCCCACTAGATCTCAATATGATGTAGATAAGCATGACCTAAAAGTTAACTGTAACGCCTCAAAAATGGTCACGAGATATCACACAGTGCTTAGGACCATAAGTGATCCCAAGCTAACCCTTCTACTGGGATACTGTTAAGCATCTGTCTTAAATACGTATAAAATGATTGAATTTACAATGCGGAAACATAATAATGATGGAATCTGTGCAAATACAATACTGATACAACTTTTACATTCTGATAAAATATGGAAAGAAGAACTAAAATTTTAATTTACAGAACTGACTCTGACTGATATCTGTGAAGCCTCTACTATACTGACTATAGATAGCTAAGATGCGACTCCAACTACCACTAACCAATACATATGAGTAAGAAAGTACAGGACATGAATAACATCTAACAAAGTCCTCGAAGTAGAAGGACTCATCATCTGCTGGCTGGAATCTGCAACTTTCTGAATATGGTATGCATGCTACAACTCGTACCTACATTATAAGACAATGTAGCACATAGAAGTATATGTGAATCAGTACTTTAAGGATGTACTAAGTATATGGGGGTGGATACATAAGTAAAATGTCATCTCATAATTATCATTTATAAAACAATGCATGCTAAATGTAAATGACTCATATAAGCTGGAATATCTGAAATACTAAAATATGTAGCAATAAAAAGTAAAACACACTTTATAAATCTCGTGAGCCATAACATTTAGTTCTAAAAGCTGTACTTGTATTCTCTCTTTAAATCATGCTGTCTAAATGTAGAAAGGACTCACTCTTAAATCTGACATCTGAAAGCTAAAAACTATAGCTAAAGTCTTTCTGTAAAGCATAGTCTAAATGAATTTGTGAGCCTTTACACTTAGTTTTCTAAAAGCTTTTCTATAAATCTGTTACTTTAACTAGCAGGGAAAATACTTTAACTTAAGGGCTTAGAAATCTGAAAACTTATTTTGCATGGGAGATTCTTCTAACCGACATAAACCATATGAGCATTCATGGAGTTCAGCATTCTTGTCCCCCTAAGAAGGAATCCTCACGTTGGGAAGAGGAGTCATACTCTTGCCAGGGAGTATAACCTATCTAAGTGATCACATATCTATCAGCCATGTAGAAGTGGGAACAATCTAAATCCTACGTTGGTACGTAGTTCTGGGGTATAAAACTGTAGTAACGTACCCATCTCGGTGCTAAATACTACTCCCATTAAATCTGTATGCTTATTCTGATGGAAATCCACTTTTTAAATAGTATAGTGGTTTAAAATAAAAACCAACTGTATATCTGTAGAGCTAAATTTGTAATCTGAATCTGTAAAGTGGATTTGATATCTATTCTGAGACCAAAGGGTCAAATCTTTAACAACAATCCAAAAGAAATCTAGTCATAGGGTGCTTATTACACAACAAATCTTGAAATATCAATCTTTAATTAGGGCTTAATGACCCATGCATCAAACTCAAGTCAAAACATCAAAATGTTCATGCTTGATAATGTAGACATTGACAAATTAAATAAAAAATCTAGAAATTACTGCAATATGTATGAAAATATGAACATAATCATGTAATTCAACTTCTAAATCACTTAAAATCTCATAATCTTATAAATAGCAATATTGAGTATAAACCCTAACTTCAATTTCATGGGAAATCATATAAAATTCAATAAATTTATAATTAAAAATAAGTTTTGGGCACAAGAATGAAAGGATTATCCTTGTTGAAAATCACGACATACCTTAATTGATGATCTTAGATGAGAAAGCTTGAATCTTGGATTCCTATGATGCTTTTGAAGATGAGTTCTTGAATATCTTGTCTTGGGAATCCTCAATCTAAAGCTTTCTTAGAGAATTGATGGTGGAATTTGGTTACTTGGAGAAGGGGCTCTTGGTTTCAAGGGTTTTGTTTTTGAAGAGAATGGTGAATAATGAGCATAAAGTGCTTAGAATAAGCTTAAATCTTATGTTTCGATGGATTGGGAGCTTGGAAATTGATCAAAATACCCTCTTTAAACTTCTAAATGGAACTAAAAAAGAGAACCCAAAATCCCAATTTAGTGGGCCACCGCGACGCGCCACTATCGCGGTGGCTTACTAGAAATCGACGACTGGGAAATGGGGGACCTCCGTGATGCGGAGCTATCGCGTTGTCCCACTGGATTTTGATAATTGGGACCTGAAACTTCAACGCAACGCACCACCATCGCGTTGCCTTATAGTAATGCCAATTTGGGCTTCTCCGCGATGCGACGCTATTATAGAGGGCCACTGGAATTGACGATTGTCATTTTGCCCGTCTCCGTGATGCGCCAAGTGCCCAGGTGGTACACTATTAACTTAAAAATGCCATAACTCCTTCACCAAGTGTCGAATTTGGGCGAATCTTATATCAATCAAAATCTTGAAAATACCACATGAAATAAAAAGGTATTCATCTTAGAAGCAAATCTTTGACATTTTTCGGGACAAATTTAAGCTAGGAAAAAGTACGGGGTGTTACACTGACCTACGCTGGGGTCTACTAACAAGGTTATTCAGAGGAGCGTATGATCGATAGTGGCTGCGACAGTTTTACACCCACTCCATACGTCCGATGGCTCCCCCTCTAAAAATAAGGGTGAATTAACTAGAGTTCATGTACACAAAGTGTACTCCGGGACTTGTTAAAGAAAAAATTGACTCGGATTATGCCATTGATGCCAGATATAAAATGGTAACACATAAGAGTAAAAACTGCAAACACGTAGCAAGTAGGTACTTAACAATGATAAAAAATATACAAATAATAACACAAACAACTTATATACACCCATAATGTCAAACTAAGACGATACAACTTCAAAAAATAAGCTTGAATTCTAAAAAGATCCCCAGCAGAGTCGCCAGAGCTATCACGCCTCTTTTGAACCAAGAGTCACCACTTGGCATAAATCGGGTGTGCCAAGTCACCTTTGGAAATCATTTTTCAAAATGATTTTAACTCTTTAAAATTGATTTGCGAACAGAGATTTTGGCTAAGGAATTTTGTTGATCGAGGGGAAGGTGTTAGGCACCCCTTAGTACCGTGATTCTACCACGGTCAATTCGTAGAGTATATATCGGCTAGTAGACACTATGAAATGTATAAACCAATAAAACACAAAAAACAAGCAAACAAATAAACCAAACCAAAACAAATCCAAAAAAATAATGTTCAATCCAATTATTATAGTCCGAAATAAAAGATACTGAAATATAAACCTACGCTAATCTTAAAATACACTTCACCTGGTGCCTCGAGCTTTGATCATGAATATCTCTGCATACATAATACTTCGGGGCATTCTCCAGGTAAAACAATATAGATACCTTGGGGTATTCCCCATCCAAATAGTATAATTGATCCAAAAGCGATAAAACAAAACCATATAACACACATTTCAAGCATTCACCAATTCAGAATTCTTAAGTTTGCCTACCCTCTATAGTTTGTCTACTCATTTTAATTTATCACGATTCTAACAAATTCAACATAATCGATGATTCAAAATCAATGCAAATTCACTTTATCGAGATTAACCTTTCTCTAAATTTTTTTTAACACGTGAATTTTAGAATGAAAATAGTTATCCGCCCATATCAATATCAAACTTATACCATAATATCAATGATTCAACATCAAACAACATCGAACATCAACAAAATCATTCAAACAATAAGAAAAATGATAATGAATCACATCCACAATCACATAGATTAAAATAAAAGAAGAGATGAGAGAATTGGACCTCAAATAAAATTTTATATGCCAAATTACGTGATTGGAAAACAAACCCGAAACCAAAAACTCGAATCAAACCAACAACCAACTAGCCAACTCGAATGTTTTATTTTTCGATGGATTTCACTGAAAATGGGTTTCCGACTGATTTCCGATGCTATTCCGATGAAACTTCTCTAGCGCAGACCCAAATGGATCAATTTTGGTCAGAAAAGAGTGGACAATGACTGGTTCATTTTTCCAAAGCTTCAAAGAGATCGGATAGTGCCGAAAAATAGCCCAAATTTAGAGCAACAATGGTGTTTTCCGGCAAAGACTCGCCAGAATTGTTAGCCCTCGACATCTCTCTCCTCTCTCGCCCAATCTTTCATACTCTCTCTTTATCTTTCAATGTTCTCTCGCACCTCTCTATTTTATTCTTTAATCTCTCTTACCCTTTTTTATTTTTTCTTTGATTAGGAGAGTGTGTATTCTCTCTATCGATCTGGGTGTGTGAGGAAACTCTATGTGTGTGTGTGAAATTATGTGTGCACAGTATAGTGGAGTGTGTGTTTTATCTATTGTTATTGTGGTGTGTATTGATATAATCTGTGTGTGAGTGAAATTTAGGTCCTTCTCCATGTGTGTGTAATTTCGTCTATCTATATGAGAGTGTGGTTATATGTGTGTATATAGTGAGAAAACCGGGGGGTGGGGGTCTAGGGGGTGGGGGTAGAGGTATAGGGGTAGGGGTAGGGGTTTTGAGGTGGTTAGGATAAGGTGAAATTTGTTAGGATGAGGTGTCAAAAATGGTTAGAGGGGTTGTTATTTTTGTTGTAAGTTTGTTATTTAGATTCTTGTGGGGGGGATTATTAAATGGGTAAGGGTGTATGATAACATTATGCAAAATATGGATAAATTAAATTTTTGGGAGGACAAAATTAGGTGTCTACACCCGACAAGTTTTTGAAGAATTATCATAAAAATATATTACAAAAAGTATTTAATAGTTTTTCAAATTTACCTATTTAAGCAAAATATGATGATTTTGATTCATAGTAAAATCAATGGGATAATGATTTTGAAAATATACTCTTTTAAATTAAATATATGTGAAGGGTCATTATTGTACTATCTAGAATTGTATTGGGTGGGTGTGAAAAAAATTCTTGATAGGGACAAGGGAGTAGCATCCCAAATGGACTCTACTCGGCACAAAAAGGCTCTAATGTGATTTTGGATACCACATAATTTTTTTTAAAAAAAAATTATGTAAGCTTATAATAACATTAGGAGTTTCAAACATTTATAGTATTCAAGTTAATAATATTGACGTGACACACACATGCATAAAAATAAAATTAATATAGCTAATAAATCATTTAGGATTGTCTTACATATCTCTTCTTTAAGAAAATATGATGAATGTGTTTGCATGTGTATGTACTTGAATGTCAGCAGAAGATACGGTGATGACTAATGTCTACTGTAGAAGATGCGAAACCTGATGAAGTTGTAAAATCGAATAAAATTAATGGAGGTAGGTAAAAACTTCAATAATGTGCTTAGTGAACTGCTTTCAAATGATGATTTGTAGAAATATGTTTAATTTGATATGATGTTCTGTCTTCTTCTTTTTTTTCTGTTGCCCAAATATCTTTTGTCTGTTTGATGTGTTTAATCGATCACAGATATTTCAACTCTCTTAAATATGTGTTGGTCACATGAAATTGTACTTACAAGCTTGATATCTAAAAATAATTCTATTTATTTATTTATTTTGTGATTGCAGTTTATTTTATGATAAAGTTTGTTTATGATGCCTATATATATTTTGTTTTATTTTTAAAAATTTGTGTCAAACTTATTGTTTAAATGAATACACAAAATACATGCGCAAAACATGTACACTAAACTAGTATGTATGTATGTGTGTGTGCATGCATATATATACACACACACGTTAATTCTACACTCATTTCTTTGTAATTTTTTCCAATTCTTTTTACTAATTATTGGGAATTCTTTATTCTTGTTGTTTTAATGAAAAACTATCATGTTCATGATGATTCATTTCTCTTTTATCTTATTGTTTTATAATCTCTTGAAATGGTAGTTTTGACACAATTAATCGCAGACTTACTAATTCTAATTGTTCAGGAGAAATATTTACAACAAGAATATTTTAATATTGCGTTATCACCTTGATATGTGAAAATTTTATTGTTATACCCTCATGACTTAATGAAGTATCATTAATGATGGACGTATTTTGAAAAAAATATTTTTTTAAAGGTTGTGTTTGGTATTTTGAAAAAATAAGTGTTTTTTTATTATTTTCTTATATTTGTTAGTAAGAAGAAAATATTATCTCCGGAGTATTTACTATAGTCCAGACAAATACTATGATATCAGATCTGGACCCTCACCCTTTTACACGGACCAAGATCCTATCGTGAAAAGCCACCAAACTCCAATGCGACTCAATAAATTAGTTTCAAATCACAAAATCACAACACTAAGGTATATTTTCCAATGAATATTATATAACACTGCAATATGACAATGTCCACCTGATCTGAGCATCTATAGAATATCTATGAGATATTTCCATATAAACAATCTATGGAAGGTTTGATTTTGACAAAGTTTATCTAAATTATACTTTTTTTTTTATTTTTGTGTCTTTTCTTTAAAATTTGAACACACAAAATGAAGTTTATTACAAATCACCTTTAGTAATACACTACTGAAGGTCATATTGCACTTAATTTGTGTTGGTTAGTAATAGAATTTAAGCATATTTAAGATCTCGTAATAGAGAACAAATTCATCAAAAACAAACAAATAGCAGTAGAACTTAATTTGATCAATTCATATAAAAAAAAATTGTTCATAGTTCTTTACCATATATACTGTCTTAAAATTCTTGTTATGGTAGAGTGTTTGAGGATATAAAATAAGGAAAATAGGTTATAAGTAGGGGTGTGTGTTAGAATTTTTTCCCTTATTTTCTTATCAAGTTTAAGTTTTACTTTTCTTGAAAGAAAAATAAAAGTAATACCATAATTACTTTTACTTTCCTAGAAGAAAAATATAAAACTTTTTCATATTTGGTAAACCACTTTCTTGGAGAAAATATTTTGTAACTCTACAATAGTATCTCTTCTTAAGTCACAACATATTAGCATCCATAATGTAGTTATTTAAGAGTCTTGTTTAGGAGGAGATTTTCTCTCAATTAGTTTTTATACTTTTTAATATTAGGTTTTATATGTAGGCCAATTGGTCAAACCATATAATAATTTTATGCCTTTTGTAGTGTTTTATTTGCCATCTGATTTATCATCTCCATGGTTTGCAAACTATAAGTTTTCGCATGACGCCCTCTCGATTTCGAACCCAACAAGTGCTATCAGAGCTTATGGTTCAAAGGTCCAATGGCGTGGTGAGACGAGATTAAACAAGTTCAAAGCGGTTTTAAAATTAAGCTGCAACCAATTTGGCGATAATGATGATTTTATTTTGTTACATGTGGAGAAGAAGTTTTAAGCATATTTCAACAATCTTATTGCTGCATCGTTAAAAATAAAAATAAAATATTAATTTTTAATTCACTTTTAGTCATAATATTTTAAATTTTTAACCATGGAAAGCAACAATGATGAAGATTATGTAAAAAATGAAGATCATGGATGCGAAGAAGGTGGATCAAATTATGTCAAGAAAATCAAGCCAAAAGGGAGAGATTTGTTAAGGTTTTTGCCCTGATTTTCTTACCAAATTTAAGTTTACTTTTCTTGAAAGAAAAATAAAAGTATACCATAATTGCTTTTACTTTTCCTGGAAAAAAATATAACTTTTTCATATTTGGCAAACCTCTTTCTTGAAGGAAATGTTTTATAACTCTATAAATAGAAGACCCCTTCTCATACCATAACACAATATCGTATCCACAATGTTGTAGATTTTTATTTAGAGAGATATTTTCTCTCAATTAGTTTTTATGCTTTTTAATATTAGGTTTTATATGTAGGCCAATTGGTCAAACCATATAATAATTTTATGTTTTTTGTAGTATTTTATTTGTCATCTGATTTATCATCTCCATGATTTGTAAACTATAAGTTTTCTCATGACAGCCTATCGATTTCGAACCCAATAGTGTGCATCTGTCGATTCGGTTAATTTATTTTAACTTTTTAAATACGCGAAATCAATAATCACTCAATAAGAAATTTTTTATTGGTTTTTGATTTATCAATTTTTGGTCCTTAAAAGTTTGATTTTTGATTTAATCGATAAGAAAACTTTCATAACATATATATACACACACACACACACACACACACACTTTTTCATTCCGAATAATTATATACTATTCTAGATGCCTATGTTAATGTGACATAAAGCAAGACTCAAATCAAACATACTTAATTAGCATGTACTTTTGGAGCCAAAAAATTATAATTCTAATAATAGACTAAACTGATCTTGACTAATCCAATCAAATAAACATACAAATTTCTGTAACTTTTAGTACAAAAGGGAATAAGAGAATCAATTTTTACATCTATATTTGATTTTTGTGTTTTTGGGTTTTGCAGAAATTGTGAAGGCGCTAATAAGTAACATATGTAAGTAGGGGTAAAATAGTAATTTAATGTAGTCCTAATAAGATATCAGAAAAGGAAACTGAACCAAAAACCTAATAAAATTATAAAATCATTAAAAGTTCATTAACCCAAAAATCCAATAGCAATAAATCTTAGCATTTTTTTATTTAATTTTTGCACACCCCAAGTTATAAGAAGCTTAGCATGATACTTCTAGCAATAATTCATATATTATGAATGTCATACTCTTTGAGTCGGGGTTATTAATCTTACCTACTGCATTAACTACAATTAGCTAAATCTTCATATAAAGTATATCAAAGTCTAAATTATTCCACTAAATGATAAAATAATATATTGTCTTCTTAGTCATAAACAAGTTTAATAGAAACACACGAGAATGTGGAACTCAGATCAAACAAAATAGTAGTCATGCGATCACAGACAAAGATCTTACTTGTTATTACCGTGTCTGAAGCATTGGCCTCAGGCCTGGCTGGAAAAGCATAAAAGTGGGCCTTATCACCCGCCTAAGTACCACCCCTGCCAGCTTGTACATCACCTCGATCAGCATATCAACCACCTTAATTGACCTGGTTACCATTTCTACCCACCTGGTGACCACCAAGCCACTCTGTAGATGACCCCTAATATTTTCTCCACTTCTCGTACCTGCTGGAATCAAACCTTGGGAGGTATGTTGCTGACTTAACTAACTAAAGTGTCTAAGATTAGGGAAATACCTCTTAAAATGACCAACAACGCCACATTCATAGCATGTATGGGCCAGGGTAGGTCGCTCAGCTGACGGCGCTACAAAAACATAACTACCAACATCTAAAATTAACTAGCTAGCCCTAGAGAGGAACCCAACAAAGATAAGCATCACAAACTAAATAGGTTGGTCAGGGTATCCTTGCACACCCTGGCCCTGTGAATAAGAATCACTATAATTGCCCACCTTACGGGCTTTCTTCTCCCCCTTCTTGGCGTTGTCGTCTTGCCTCACACCCTGTACTTATTTCATAAAATCAATCATCTCCCAAAAGGTTTTACTTAAAGATATCATCTGAAGTGTAGAAATTTGAAGATCGATATTCAACCTTTTCATAAGAAAGAATTCTCTCCTCCTCAATAATCAATAAATGCAAAGAATATCTGGTCAAGCCATGAAATTTGGCCTCATAGGCAACAACCGAAATATTTCCCTACATAAATTTCGTAGACTTATTTTTTTTTGTCTCTCAGAGTGCGTGGCACATACTTCTCTAAGAAGACAGAATGAAACTGGGCCAAAGTCAAAGGTGGCAAACATGCATATCTACACTTAACAAATGCCCTCCACTATATCTTGGAATCCACCTGCAACTGAAAAGAAACAAACTTCACATCATGCGTCTCTACCACTCTCAACTTGTGAAGCCTTTCATGATAATAAATGATAAATCATAAGCATCTTCTGACTCAGTACCACGAAGCAAAGGAGGCTTAAGTTTAAGGAATTTGTAAAAAAGTCATGTTCATATCCGGACATCACCGGACCCAATACCTGACATAGAAAAGCACTAATATATGGCCCCTCATTCATCATGGGTATACCATTGCAGTGTCAGGTCGTAACCCTAGACACCAAATAATTAGAATTTTTGATATAACACTTGTACAGATAAACCACTCAAAAAACCCTAGAACCTATGGAACCAACTAAAAAAATATCAAAACTTGTGTTTCACCTCCCAGAACTAGCACAACATCTGCATGAATCGGTATCGCTCCAGCCTCTAGTACCATATTTTTCATTCTAGACAATGTCTGGATCATCATTATGTGTGGGAAGAGATTCCAATCTTTATATTATTGGACCTCTAGCATCCTGGACTTCACCCCTAACAGGTGTTGTCCCTCAACTTCTTCCTATTTCCCTCCCACTCACTCTAACTCTACCCCAAACCTCAGGCCTAATAGTTGTCTCAAGTGATATTGCTCTATTAGGACATGTATTCACTATCTGTAAGACAAGAGTGAAAAGAGATAGATACCAATTTGGATCAGCACATATCAATTACAATTAAGTAATTGCACAAAAGAAGGGAGAAAGTAAGAATTCCTAAAGTTATATTGCCTCTCAAAGAAGAGTACAAACGTCTTTATTGTGTTCTTCAAAACTCTACTAGGCTCATTCTTGTATGACGAGAATGACAAAACTGGTACTCTGACATTATATTTCTGTCCAAATGATCGTGAGTAGCATCCATATTAACCCTCATATGGGAGAACCATCGAACCTCATACTCTTAATCGAACACTTAAGTATTTCTAACAATTCCTGACTAAAAGGATAACAATCTCTAATAAAACCAAAGATAGAATTAATATATGGAAAACAACTATATATTACACCATTACAAGGACACGAAAGTCATCGTACAAGAACATTCTAATCAAAATAAATGTCTAAATATGATTATATAAGGAATGTCATTGTCTAAAAGAATGTACATCATCAATGGAAAGATCCTACGGTTGCCTAAAGGTAGGCGTTCATCCTTGAATCAAAAAATTTGTTGATCATGAACTTAATCCAAAGCCTCATATCAATCATTGGAATACTTTCTACACTAAAAAAAAGCACAGGTAGTAAGTACAAACACTATGTACTAGTAGACATTATCGGTCAACTTAACTTAGACCCACTTAAACATAGATTAAGTATGAGCAAATTAGTATCCAACACATAACCAGTAATTTAAAGCAACGAATAAGACTTTACATATAATCACTTTGTCACCAATACCTCAGTTAGTTCAACCCTCATACACATTAGTTCAACAATCAAAGGTAATTTATGATTCATCCAACTACAACAAACATAAGTACATCAATCAATTACCACCAAACCACATTACTAAGGTAGACTTAAGCTACCTTGGTTTCAACACAAAATAACATTGATGCAAATGAACAATCAAATGAATATGAAATATGCAAAAATGTATCAAACCATTATCACCTCATCTCAATTTGTACATACATACAAAAAAGATTTATTTGCCAAATAGTTGTGACCTACATGGCACTAGCTTTGTCCATATACCAAACTAACATGGTATTCGATCCTCCAAATATATGTAATATATATCGTTGTGCTACCCAACCCTCCAAAATATCATAAATAATGAATGACAATCTAATGTCAAACATAATACAATAAAATGCACCATTAATCCAAATACACACTTTTTAGATACTTCGTCAAATTTAGCTTCATTAATTCATGTATACAACCAGCACTCAACAACTCACCAAATCACAAGTATGCCTGAAGATCAATTTACAAACACTAAACTTATGAACAAGTGTGAAATCCAAATTAAGTCTATAACTACAATTCAAACAATAGCCTACGTCAAAACACAAGCCTAGAAACGCTAGTCTGCTAAAGTTTTACCCTTTTTACCGCTTTGGATTGTTCTCAATCTTAAAAAACAAACAAGGAGCAATTAATAATTCACTCTCCACTTTTAAGCACTAGGAACTAAACCCCAAATATTTTACCCTATTATTTAACGTAAACTCTTAATTCGAGGTTTTCACTCATTAGTCTGACCAAATTCCTCATAATTCATGGTATGAGGAAGAAATCTACGTTAAAAAGTTAAGTCTAGCAACCTAGGACCATTTATAATTGATTTTAAGCCTACTCATAGGCAATCTCCACCAGTTCATCAATTTAGGACTTTAACCCATGAGTTCTTTCTAACTCTTGATTCTAGTGATTCAAGGATAAAAGGAAATTAATCTATGTTAAATGGATAGAATAATCTAACCTCAAGAATAAAATTCACACAAACTAGAAGAGAATGATCCCACACAAGTATTAGTCCATGTTTTGGGGGAGATTAAAGTAAAAAATTAGACTTCAACATAAAAATTAGACTTTAACATTTATAGACTGCCTGATGACCGATATAGCGACCCACTATTTTCTATAGTGGTCTTGTTATAGCGACTTTGTGTCCTGATATAGCGGTCCCTCACTTCATAGTGTTTCGCAACTGCCATGGAGGTTCCATAATTATGAAATAAAGACCGTTCCATCAAAGCTTAATCGATAGCATGGGGGAACAAATTTTCTCCTTTTTTACAACACAATTTTTACTTTCCAACAACATAGATTTATCCTATCGTAGCAAATGCTAACTGGAGTTCTATACAACCAAATTTTGTTTCAAAAGCTTCTACAAATAATTAAACTCCTTATCTATTATGATACAACTAGAAAACCACTACACGAGCCACCATAGGACATCAAGGGTCACAACACCACATGAATGACACTCAGATGTCATCTAAACTCACATTAGCATGAGATTTTTACAGCTCTCATCCTAGGAATAAATCTACCCAAACTCTTACACTGCAGTCGCGCTATAACGACCATATGGGTCGTTACATCAAGTCAATTTTTTCCTATAAATAAAGAAGTTGTCTTCATTGTAATTTATCCTTTACGAAAAATAAGAACTATCTCTTCTCTCCTCTCTCATAACATAACCCTTCTTATTAATTTCCAATTCTAAAACATACCTAATAGCAAGTTAAAAAGATTTTTTTTCAAGAGTGGGTAAGTTGTTTTTTTCTTGATTTTCCACTTGGTGTTGTATCGTACTTGAGCCCAACTAATTCGAATTTGCATTGCAAGACCCATTTTAGGGGTGTTTTTCCATTCTTAAATCTCAAACTTGAAACCTCTAGCTAGGGTTGGAGTGATTCCAGCCATCACACCACAAACCATAGTAGTGATAATACTTTTTAGTTAGAAAATTGCTCTTTTATTAATCAAAACTGGAACATTACAAATCCAGGTAGAAGCAGACCAAGTAACTCCAAAATTATAAAACTAGGAATGTACTCCCAATCCTATAACAAGTTCTATAAAACCCTATACAATAATGTCAGACAATAATTTAGATATTGCAATGTTTTGCCAATTTGTTGCGGTTCGTCCTTTGATATGAATATGCAGTACTATCTCACGACATGTCTTAGAAATATCAACTCTATTGTGTTGAAATTTTAACGAGTTTTGATTCGTTCATACACAATATAATATCATGTAAAGATACACCATGTAATATTTGCACTGCCGCATCTCCTCTTTGTTAAGCTACAGATCCATTCTAATTCTTAGTATTAGTCTCCAATTCTTCGATTGTGTGCTAACCAAATCAATAGTCTAGACCACAATCCTATAAGAATATATGAATAACAAATTCTTACAAGTTTTCTCACCCTTGGCACAAAATATGCAACCCAATGGGACTCGAATGCTAATTTTCTGAAGTTTCTCTTAGCTGTGACAATCTATGTTGTACAACAAGCCAAGTTTATGGATCTTGTACCTAGGGTGGTTTGCCTGTGTAAAGTTAAATTTCTCCATATGGATCATGGGAAGTGGTGCTATATAGCTTTATATGTTTTTTTATATTTTTGAGAAAAAACATTTTTTTCTTTCTAACTTGTACTCCAAATTCACTTTAACACTTAAACTTAATTTTCGTTTATTTAACCTCCTTAACAACTTTCAAGTGAATTAAATTCACCCCTTACGGCTGGTGTCGCAAAAAAAAAAAAAAAGCAACTCATTTTTTTTTTTCAAAAGGGTCCACTTTATTGTTATTATTATTTCATATATATATATATATATATATATATATATATATATATATATATATACTCTTTTAAAATTTAAAAATATATATAAGAGGATTTTTTATATATATATATATATATATATATATATATTATTTTTTTTCTTTTTTTTTTTTAAAAGAATATATAAAAAATAAGTGTGGGGGATTTTTTTGTTTGAAAAAATTATAATTTATTACATGGCAATGACATGTCAGTGATTTGGCAATGACGTGGTGCATGTGTAGTGCACTCTCCGTATGAGAGTGGGATTTTGATTTTTAGGGTGAATTTAATTCACTTGAAAGTTGTTAAGGGGGTAAATAAACGGAAGTTAAAGTTTAAATGTTGAAGTGAGTTTGGAGGACAAGATCAGGAGGGAAAAATTGTTTTTTCTCTTTTTTTTAATTTGAAATTGTTCCCTTCACCATTTTACCAAGTCCATATTGAAGCCCCCTGTTAGAGTACTACGATAGAGTATGACCCTCATGCTATCAATGATCTTTCGCACCACCCAAGCTACAGTTTTGGGTGTGATCATATCTTCTAAGTTTGTATTTTTGATGTACTAATGATGCACCCACTTTATCCAAGGACAATCCTTCTTCATAGATATAGCCCATAACTGTTTTGAGTATAGTAGCCTTATCTCATAGAGCATGATGAGGCATTTAATCCTCCAACTACCCTTGATTGTCATATTTTTACCATTCCACTAGTACCTTCTTATAGACCTCTCCAGTCCTGGTCTTCATAAAGGGTGTAAACACTTCTATAAACTTCACAACCTTCTTAGGTTGGACAACATTTGTGCCCAATAACTTTGCATACCAAATAGGATAGATTTTAAGAGCTGAAGCCTACCAGAGTAAGACAAAAATCTAGTAGATCAACACCTCACTTTGGATGTAATTCTTTCAACTAAAGATAGGCATTGCTTGAAGATTAACCTCTTGGTAGACAATGGCACTCCCAAGTATTTAAATAGATAGGAGCCTTTTATAAATCCTAATATTTGAATGATATCACTTCTTTCTATCTTGATTGAGGCCATCCAAATAAATCAAGCTCTTATCTAGGTTAGCTTTCAAATAGAAACATTAGAGAATTTCTTAAAAGACTTTTTTAGTAATGATATTGAGATCATGTCAGCCCTGCAAAACATAAGAAGATCATCAGTGAAGCACATATGCAACACAAGTAGTCTTCCACATCTTGGGTGGAAGTTAAAGTCGTTGTTAGTGGCTAACTTTTATCATCCGTTTGTTTAAGTAATTCACTGCTATCACAAAGAGGTAAAGGGACATAGGGTCCGCTTGCCTTAGCTAGATCCCCATTCAGAACTAAGGAATATGATTTTGAAGAAACACACTCCATCACCCAAGTTGTGAATTTATAAGAAAAGCCTAATTAAATCCACATGTACTTTAAGAATTGCCATTTTAGGGTGTCGTAGGCTTTTTGGAGATCCACCTTTAACACACACCTTGGTGAAATCCATTTCCTAGTATACCCCTTGACAGTTTATGTCTTAGAAGGATATTATCAGTTATATTCCTCCCCTTTATGAAAGCCAATAGTGAAAAAACTACCAGTCCTCTATAATAATACTGATTCTCTTAGTAATAATTATAGCTAAAATTTTATATAATGTGGTGCAGCAAGAAATAGGGCTAGATTCTTTCACTTGTGTGGGTGTAGGTGATTGGGGTACCAATATGATAACTGTACAGTTCCAAGATTTTGATGTTAGCCATTTCTTGAAACTTTTGCACAGTTGCATATACCACTTCTTTTACCACCTCCCAATTTAGAGTAAAAAACTCAATAGGGTAGCTATTAATTCTAGGAGCTTTATCCTTAAGACATATCTCTAATGGCTTGATCAATCTCATCCATGTTAACCTCATGTATTAATGCAATTTGTTATTCCCTAGTGAGGTATGAACCATTCTTTATAATCAGGGCATTAGGACATATCAACTCTTCAGAACTATCACCCATCAGTTTAGTGAAAATAGATATAAACACATCCTCTACCGCCATTATAATTATATCAGTAAGTTTGGTTCCCCCTTCAGCGTAATAGAAGATATACTATTCTGGCTAGCTCTAGTTTTTTAGTTGTGCATGAAAAATACTTTGAGTTGGAGTCCCGTTATCAATCCAACATGCTCTAGATTTTTGTGTTAGAATCTTCTCCTCTACCAATCTCCACTTTTGAATCTCCATGATTAAAGTTTATTCCTAATCATATAGATTCTGCCAGAAGGGTTTTGTGACAATTTTTGCTTGAGCAATCTCAATCATATGCCTAGCTTGATTAAGCTTCTGAGTATAAGAAGACATGAAGGAGTTGATGTCCTTGAAGGATACTTTAAGTTTCTTTAGCCTAAACCAGATTCTTGACACTAACATCTTTCCTATATGACAGCTACCAGATCTGTTGCACCACCTCTTTGAACCGTTGATGTTCCATAACTGTAATGTAGAGGGATGTAAACAGTAAACTAACTCTATTCTTGTAATGAAAAATAGCATGGGAGTGATCAGATACTTCATGAAGTAGAAATTCATTCTCAACATGTCCAAATTGTTGCAACTATTCTAGATTACTAAACGTACAATCAATCTTACTATAAACCCTGCTGATAGATTTTTGTTTGTCACACTAGGTGAAGAAGCACCCCTTTGATCTAAGAGGGGTAAGTTGTAAGTTATTCACCATATACTAAAACTCATGGACCTCGGCCTATGTAACTGTAAGTCAATTCTCCCCTTAGCAAATAAAGTATTGTTAAAGTCCCCACGAAGTATCCAAGCCCATTGAATATTAGCACCCATAGATTGTAGATCCTTCCATAAAATATCTCTAAGTTGCCTCTCATTTTGTTTTGCATAAACTTTAATGACCAAGGCCGAGAAACTAGAGGTGTACTCATCCACCAAATAGTGGACAAATTGTTCATGCCTATGTAATAGTCAGATATTTAGGTATTTCTTCCACAACCACCAAATCCAACTATTTTCCCCATTTGGATCTTCTTAGATTTATTCTTCCTTACTCTAGTCTCTAAACATCCAAAAAAATTCTATCTTATTCATTGTCAGAAAGAGTATCAACTCTTTCTATTTGAAGGGATGGTTGAGCTCTCTTACATTCCAAGTATAGACTATCATGGGGTTTGGAATTGAGAATTAGCTCTAGGTCTCTTCACTCCGGAGGTTCTAACCATAGAATCATGTAATGCCCCAAATCTATTGGTGATCAGTATCCATGTGCCTTGTTCAAAACCAAGTTGTTGGATGAAAGTGACCGTATTAGATTGCTTGTTTAGTGAAGCTTTGGAAGGTGATTATCGTTTAAGTGACTTATCCTATGTAGTGGTGCCCCCATTTTCAGGTCTAACTAGTCATTTTTGGGCAATCATGTGCTTTTTCCTTGTCCTCTTCTTCCTTCTTAGAGGTGCTTTGAATTCTTCCTCATGCTAATGTTGTGGCTCCCTTTCCCATCACGTTGCAGTTTCATGCCTAAATCTGATACATCAACTATTTTGATTTTGACTCGATCACTGACATATGCCTCTAATTTAGAAAAATGACGGAATCATGTCCTAAAAGTAGAATATAATTAAAATAAGGTCAGTGCACTTTTTTTTGTGCACTATATATTTTTTAACTAATTGGGGTGACCAACGTTAAAAGTGGATAGTGCACTTTTTTTTAATACTATTCTTTTTTTTTTTTTATAGTGCACTATAAATTATTTTTCATATAGTGCACTATTTTTGGTTTACTATCCATTTTATTTTATATAGTGCACTATTTTTTTCTGTGTAGAGTTATCATTTTTTTAATATAGTGTACTATTTTAGTACACTTTTCTTTTCTTTTTTAAATTTTTTTTCATATATGTACTATTTTAATTTTTTTTTTCTTTTTATAATGCATTTTTTTTTAAATGTGCACCGTCAGCTACGTTAATCTTGTGCACTATTGTTTTCAATTATATATTGCACTATTTTTATTTAGTGCACTATTCAAGGGACTTGTTTTTAATGAGTTCAATTGAAAACAATGCTTTTGCATTTACTCTTTTGTCTTCAATCGATTACTAGTACTAGTAGTATATATAATTATCAGTGTAGTACTAAAGAGTATTATTCCATTCGTCTAATAATATTTATTTATTATTGATTTGACATATATGTTAAGAAGAAATAATAAGTAATAGGAGTAATTTTATTATATCATCCTTTGATTATAAGAAATTTAATATCTTGAAAAATGTGTGTGATGAATCACATTTAATAGTAAGACTAAAATGAGTAGAAACGGATAAAATTTTCATTGATTTTTCAAACTGAACAACTATTGTTACATATCTATTTTTAGTATCATGTATAGTATTGTTGGAGAAAGGGAGTACTCCCTCCGTCCATCTTTATTTATCCACTTTTCTGTTTTGGTATGTCCAATATTACTTGCCCAATTTATAAAATCAATGGATAATTTACTTATTTCTATTAATTTTATCCTTGGCATTAAATATGATTTATTATCTAATATATTTTTTAAAGTATTAAATTTATTATATTTAAAGGGTAATACGATAAAATTACCCCTAGCATTTATTGCTTCTTAATCATTTTGTCAATAGAAAAGTGGATAATTAAAGATGAATGGAGGGAGTAGTACTAATCACTAATGTACATTAATTTGAATTCATACTGAGCATTTTCTCTATATATCAAACTAGTGAATTTGTTCGCGCTTCGCGTGATCATAAAATATGATATAAAAAAAATGACTAAACAATTTTTGTTACAAATTTTCTAATGAAAATTATTTTATTAAGAATAAGTAACATAAATGATAGAAACATTATTTGTGAAGAAGCATTAGAACTTTTTGGTATTTAGAAATTGAATACATGAAGATGTGCGGGCACAAGTCAAGAATGCACCCTCCATATTTTCCGCTTCTTATACATAAGTTCCTAAATCATTCTTACTCAATTCTTTAGCATCCCGATAGAGATAATTTGTGGATCTTACAACAACAATAACATACTCAGTATATTCCCATAAAGTGGATCTGAAAATAAAAATGTTCGCAATCCGTACATTACCTAAAAAATGAAGCTTATTGAACTCCAAGATCTTTTATTACTCCCTCCGTTTCGGATAAGTGAATTGTTGGAGTATTTATTGGTGTTTCAAAATAAGTGAATCATTGAATCTTTTTTTTCAAATTTGCCCTTATGATTTGACAACGAATTAACTTTTGAAAAGGATTACAAGGTTAGCTTTTTCTTTTTTTGGGGTAAATATAAAAAGTTGTGTTAAATTTATGTCTTTAATGTTTTTTCCTTAATATGTGTGCCAAAATCCAACAATTCATTTATTATGAAACGGAGGAAGTATTTTTTAAAACGATCAAGATATTCTATCAAACATGTGTGTTAATTATTTAGGTGACAATTTTATATATCTAAAAGATGATAAGAAAATAATAAAATCAATTACGAAATTATTAATTATCTACTCCACTTATAATTGACTATTTCTTGTTTAGTAACAAAAGATCCACAAATATATTTTTACAAGCAAAATGAGTTAAATTCAATAGAAATAAAGATAAATATCAATGTTGAAATAGAAATAAAGATAAATATCAATGTTGACATAAGAGAGACGCAATTTTATTTTCTATGAGACTAACTAATGCATATTTCAACCTAATTAATGAGATTATATTTAACGGCCTATTAACAAATAGAGCAAAAAAAAATTTGTGTCTTACAAATAATACTTGATCAAATTTTTAAAAGAAAATTAGCACAAATTTTTATTGTCCTTTATTTTGTTGCGCATCAAAATTATTTTAATCACAAGTAATTAGTCCCTTGATTTGAAAAGATCATTTTTAGTCTCCACTTTATCATATGAAGAGTAGTACTTTAAAGAATAACTTTTATTAGTAAATATAATAATGTTCAATAGTTATTCTGAGCTTTTAGAGAAGAAATTAATAAAGAGAGAATTTGTGTCTGTTTGGATTGATTTGATTTATAAGCCATAAGTCATAAGCTAGAAATTCTAACTTTAGTTTTTGGCTTATTGTTAGCATTTTAAGCCAAAAGCCATAAGTTGAGATTTCTTATTTATGACTTTTGACTTACTTTTAACATTTTAGCTTAAAATTAAGTGCTTATAAACACTTTTTAAATATACCCAAATAATTTAAAAGTGCTTAAAAATTAATTTTACTTAAAAACACTTAGAAAAGTTAATCCAAACAGACTCAAAAATATAATTAAGGACATTTAAATTGAACAATTTTAGTTATCAATGCACATCACATTTATTTTTAGAATTCTAAATGTAATAAGACGTTTCAAGAATCTAACATTATTAGCGATTTAATGATAAATAATTACTATATTAAAGAGAGAAACACAATATAAATATCTTTTGATTTGGCTCAACATCAATATAAAGGCAAAATGATTTTGATATTTAAATTAAAAATCACATTGAATCTAATAAACCCTCTATCCTTCATTTTACATGATCTATCATCTTTGACTTAAAATTTAAATGTATGGATTAAAATTTTAACAAAACTTCCGTACCCATTACTTACTACAGAAGACAAAACTTTTATTTTTTTAATATGATCCCAACTCATCATAATGTGTGTCTTGTGATCTCAACATCCTAACTATGTACAACATTGCTTTGTCACCTGCTAATCTTAATGCCACAGCTTGCTTGTCATACTCCCAAGGAAACGCAAACATCGTATTCTATAAGTTCAACTGAATCCATTACTTTCTATATTCAAATTATATGTACATATAATAAGATCATGTTCATTATGTATCTAGCCGAGAACCTCAATAGTGATGCCAGTTGCACGAAGGTAATCTGATTTTACTACATGTGGCTTTAAACACATTAATTGATGTGCCTTAATTTTCAACCGTTACAATATTTATTCAATAAAGAAGTTAGTTCAATATTAACATTTGCAACATTAAGGAACCATTACTGTTTTACATTCTATAGTTGTAACTAATATTTTTATTCGCAACAGTTATAATTGTAACATAAGTGTTCATTAGCTGAATTATTACAAGTCACAACGGTAACATACTTTTTATTTAATTAAATGTGTTAAGCTGACCTATTTTTAATTAAAATAGTTAGGAGATTATTATTATTATATTATTATTATTTAGTAATATGAAGAAAAATATTTTAAGCGATAAAGAGATGTTACATCACCTTATTTATAGATGTTTATAAGTATTTAACTTTAATTAGTTAATACTTTCATAAATTTCATCTTCTTTAAAATCCAAATCTAAAAAAGATTTTAAAAATAAATCAAAAAATAAAAAAATAAAAAATTAAACTCTTTTACCATAAATTATAAAATCAATTGGTAGGAATCTTTCCTTCCTCTTTATCTTTCTTTTACCTAAAATATATGATGATATAGAAAATTATTGTTAAGATGATTATTATTAAGATCATAAAAAAATGTTATTAAAATGAATTAATAAAGAGAAGAGGAAAAGATGAGGTGTAATTAAGAGGATTAACAAAGTAACTTTTGAAATTTGTAATGAAGCACAAAATAAATAAAATAAATTTGAGAAGACTAAAAATTAAAAAAAAAAAGTTGAAAAGCAGAAAAAAAAGAAGCAAAAATATATTGATTTTTGATCAAAGAACTATAGACATCATCTTCTAATAAACCATAATTATATCTAAATAGAGATTGCATATTTAAAAATGCTTATCTAATAAAATATTAATTAAATTATATGTTAGCAACAAAATAATCAGTATAGACAAAGTGTAAAACTTTATAATAAAATCTTGTTATTAAATAATACATCTTGTATTTGGTGAAATAGTTATTTGACAAATCTAAAATAAGCAACAATAATTGTATCTAATATTTATTAATAAACCATTCAAAAATTTCTACTTTTTAAAACTAATATGGTCATCTCTCTTGATGCATGATACATTCTTCTTCGTCTGGATAATGAACTTACATGAAACTAATTTGATCATTCTTTCTTTGATGAATTTTATACTGCCATCAAATTTCCTTCTTTATCCTTGGTGAACTTGTGTTTGGTTCTTATTACACAAGAAGAAAATTTGAATAATATATCTATGTTCTTCATCATATTAGACATATTGCCAAATCTTTTCAATAGCCTCTCTTTTGATTATTGAACACATGATTGATGAAAATAATGAACAAAAGATTTGAAAAGGAGCAAGAAATATACTAATAACAAAGATGAAGGAGAAATGTAAATGAGCATCCAACAATTCTATAGGTTATTGTTATTTATAGATTCATCAAGTAATTGAGAAGACATTTTATTAAATAGAGAATACAAATAGTTGAATGTTTTCTTATAACTTATGAGATATAATTAGATGTAGTAAATATGATATAATTTTTTAAATTATTAAACAAATTAATGAATAAAAGAATGAAGAAAAATCTCAAAAAAAGGAGAAAAAAGATAAATAGGAATGGTAGCCATAGAGAGGTTCCACATCATCCTTATTTTGTTTCTCCTTTATATATATATATTGATTGACACTTATAGCATTTTATTTTATTCTTTTGGATCAATTATACTAGGTATACATGTCAAAAATGTGAATTTTCGACAGGATTATTTGGAGATTGATAAAAAATAGGCTTGTCTGCTACGTTTTTGACGAGTTTTTCATAAAAAATCTCATATTTCTGACGATGTTTGAACGATAATTCATGTTTATTTTTAGTAGCATTCTTATGTGAAGAAGTGTTTGGAATAGTCTTATTGAACAACTATTTTTAACCAGTCGAGTAAGACAGATGAAATGAAAGAAAGGCAAAATATTTAGATTTATGGTTGTTCAGAAGAAGATAGACATGTCATTATATATTTGTTAATTCCTAATCATGGCCAATGACATATTCGATAATACTAAGACTATGTTGAATCATCTCAATTCATTGATAAGTTCAATCTTGTTTTTAAATTTCTAAGCTAATTTGGACATTTATAATTACGATTATGATATATAAACTCTTTCGTTCACTATTACTTTCTTCACATTTATACAACGATGAAAAGTTTTACAAATACTCTTCGTAACAATATCGTTATAAAGAAGTCTGATTGCAGACACATATTAATTTAACCATTGACATGGTCTCACATTTGAATCAAAACCAAAGCAACAAGTTTGGTATAGCTTGTTCAACCTATTGATTTTATTTTAGTCAATTCAAAGCTCTCATTAAAGTCAATTAATTGTTTTTAGGTCAAATTAATTAAATTTAATTGAAATAATAAATATAGGAGATTGCAAATAACATAGTACCATTGTTATAGTCAAATAAAACGTATGTGTTCAAGTTTTGATATTATTTTTATACTTTAACAAAGAAAGTGCAGTAAAATAGTGCATTATATATATATTAAAAAAATATGATAAATGTACACACAAAAAGATAATGCACTATATAAAATAAAATGAATAGTGCATAAAATTAGTGTGCACTATACGAAAAATAATTAATAATGCACAAAAATAGTGCATTATGTGAAAAAAATAAATAGTGCACAAAAAAGGTCTACTATCCACTTTAGATGGAGTCAGTCCTATTCCGATAATAAAAAGGTTTATATTGCACAAAATAAGTGCACTAAGCCTATTTTTGTTATATTTCACTTTCGAGATATAGCCCGTTATCTCTTTAAATTGGAGGCATATTTAATTCGCGTACTCTTTAATTTTCAATCGTAAATTATGTCCTGCTGGAAGGTCCCATAGGAGTATCAATGGTAATAACAGGATTGGAGCACCCTTCGATATCCATCTTGAGGTGTCAAAATGAATCCAAATTGAGCTGACCCGTCCAATATTTAATGAATTAGGTTCAAGATAATTTACTATTGGTAAATCTCAACCCATTAAGTCTCAATCCATTTTTAAATTAGATTTAAATGAGCCCAATTCAATCTCTATTTCAACCCGTTTGATAGGAAAATAATTTTTTTAATAAAATTAGAAAAAATAAGCAACAATGTGTCCTCCCATTCTCAAAATGACCCACCTCACCCAAATTCCACTACACCCCCAGCTTACCCCACCCCTACCCCGCTTTTATTAAATATATTATTTTTATTTTTAAAAAGTCGTTTATAAATTTTTTTTGCCCTCACCCCACCTCATCCCCATCCCTCTCCTTACCCCAAACCCCCACCTCTATCCCAAAAAATTGATTCTTTTATTTAAAAAAATAAAAATAAAAATCTTTTCTTACCTCACTATCAAAATCATACCCTCCCCCTTCACCGTATCCTCTATCCCTCCCCAAAAAATATTTTTTTTATAAATATTTTTAAAAAATAAATAAATAATTTTTATATAAAAAAAAATCTTACCCCAACCCGCATCTTTCAATACCCCCTTCACCCCTCCCATACGACAATACCCCATTTCCCAAAAAATATAGTTTTAAGAAAAAATTAAAAAAAAAATAAAATAAAAACTTTTACCTCAACCCCCATCCCTTTCCTACCCCCCTCCTCACACCCCCCACCCCTACACCGCTCCTAATTTTTTTTTAATATTTATATTTTAAAAAACTAATTTTTGCTTTTTTAAAAAAAATTCTTATCCCACCCCCATCACCCCCTAACGCCCCACCCCACCCCATGACATAACCCTTCCTAAAAAGCTATTTTAAAATAATAATAATTTATTTTAATTCTTATCTCAACCCCATCCTAACCCCTAACCCCTACCCCCTACCCCCTACCCGAACCCCTCCCCAAAAAATAAATTTTATTTTTCTTACAAAAAATCTTACCACCCCCCACCCCCATTCCCACTCTCTACCCACCCACCTAAATTTTCAACTCCATCCAAATTTATTTTATTGATTGGATTTACATAAGGTAAATATCAATATGTAATATTTTTTAGACTAAGCGGGTTAAATTGGACGAGTCAAGATCCAACTTAATTTTTACCCATTTTAACCCAACCCATTTCAATCCAAAATGAATTTGGACGGGTCATGACCCACATTATATCCAATTTAACCCATTTAATATTTACAATCTCAACCCAACCTGCTTATTTGACATCCCTAGGGCTGTTAATCGGGCCGGTTCGGTTCAAACCGGCACCGATCCACATAATTTTACCTAGTTTTGGGCTGGTCCAATCCCGAGTCACTCTTAATGGGCTGGGACAGGCTGGGCCCAAACAATGAAATTTGCTGAAATGGACCGAAATTGACCTACTTAGCGTGTATCTGATTTTGACCGGTCCAAATCGGTCAAAATGTAAAAAAAATAATCAAAAGTTCCATGTTTTTCAATAAATACACACCTATATACATTTTAAATACGTTAAACAATATACCTACAACATATATACACTAAATATATACTACTTTAGAAAACATATAGACATGTATACATTAAATATATGCTAGTTTAGAATGTATAGAAAATATATAATCATATATACGTACAATATAATACATATACTACTTTAAATACTACTTGAAACAATATACATACAACATGTATACACTAAAAATATACTACTTTAGAAAACATATACGCATGTATACTTTAAATATATACTAGTTTAGATTCTATAGAAAGTATATGCACATATATACTGTATACTTACAATATGATATATATACTACTTTAAATACTACTTGAAACAATATACATACAAAATATATACACTAAATATATATTACTTTAGAAAACATATACGCATGTATACTTTAAATATATACTAGTTTAGATTCTATAGAAAATATATGTACATATATACCATATACTTACAATATAATGTATATACTACTTTAACTACTACTTGAAACAATATACATACAACATATATATACACTAAATATATACTACTTTAGAAAACATATAGACATGTATATTTTTAATATATACTAGTTTAGAATCTATAGAAAATATATACAGATATATACGTATAATATAATATATATACTACTTTAAATACTACTTGAAACAATATACATACAACGTATATACACTAAATATATACTACTTTAGAAAACATATGCACATGTATACTTTAAATATATACTAGTTTAGAGTCTATAGAAAATATATACACATATATACGTACAATATAATATATATACTACTTTAAATATACTTGAAACAATATACATACAACATATATACACTAAATATATACTACTTTAGAAAATATATGCACATATATACTTTATATACACACTAGTTTAGATTCTATAGAAAATATATGCACATATATACATACAATATATACATTACATATAATACTTATTTAGAAACATATGCACATGTATACATTAAATATATACTATTTTAGTTTATAGAAAATATATACACATACATGTAGAATATATACTACTTTAAATACTACTTGAAACAATATACATACAACATATATACACTATATATATACTACTTTAGAAAACATATAGACATGTATACATTAAATATATACTACTTTAGAGTCTATAGAAAACATATACACTTATATGTAGAATATATACTACTTTAAATACCACTTGAAAGTTGAAAGATATATACATTACATGTTATAGTACTTTAGAAAATACATATATACGTACAAGATTACAATGTATGCTACTTAATATAATAATACTTGAAGTTTTGAACATATATTCATGATATGTTTTCATTATATTTGAACTTAAAAGATATTTATTTTTTCATTATGTGTATATATGTTTGTTATGTTTATTACTTAGTGTAAAGTTAGATAGTAGAGTAATATATTAAAGTGAAAATTAGATATATAACGACATGTTTACTAGTATTTACTAAAAATCCCAACTATTTCCAAAATCTCATAAAATCTCAACTTTTGACCTTTGATGATATACGTTAATTAACTTAGATACATACTATGGATACATGTTTTAATTAAAGAAACTAGCACATTTTAAGGGAGGTAATGGATAACTTTGCCTTAAAACAACAATTAAGCTAACTAATTAAGGTAAAAATAAAATAAAATCCCATGATTTATGGTAATTAATTTGTTATTCACCATTCAAAACAAAAACTTTTCCATAATTTGTTTTGAAATTGCAAAAACTTCATATGACTCGTTCAAAAAAATCATACGATCATTTTTTTTTATTTGTTAATTTTGTTTGTGTATTTGAAATGAATATTTTTGTGTTGTTACGTCATTTCGGTGTTTGGGTAAACGAAATCAACTATGTGGGCTAAAAGAGCGATGGAATCATGATTAGTGAACATGTAACTGATTTTGACAATTGTCAGAGAACTGAAAATCGATGAAAATCGAAAAAAATTGAGGCTCATTATATTGTTGAAGGAAATGCTTGTCCGTTGTTGATTTGTAATGAAATGGGTTTGAAGCTGTATGTTGAAATTAAGAAAATCGAGCGTGGTTTTGGGACGTATCCACTAATCATCACTACATTCAATTTCTATGTCAAAAGATCGGACAAGAAAAGATATGTTATGTTTTATATGTATCAGTTGTTGTTAATTATCTATACGTTAATTTGATTTTGTATCGCGTTTGGTTGATTATTGTTTTACAAAAAAATTTTATCCTTATGTTAATAAGGTCGAGGTACATTTTTTATGCTAATGATACATTTTGCTCATCTTGTATTTGAGTTTATAAAGTTCTGTTTAATTATGTATCTCGTTATATTTTAGTTTTGTCTATTGCAACAAATGAAACAAATATAATATTTTTGTTTTAGATTCATGTACAAATTTGTGCAGTTCATGTATCTAGTAATCTATTTTTTGCCTATGCGTGAAGAAAAATAAGTTGTAGTTTTACTTTCATTGATTCAGCTATGTCCTACAATGCCGTTTGGAGGATTGTGTTTGGATCTTTAAAACATCATGTTGGCGGGGGACTGAGTCGGAAAGATGAACACCCACATGTTACAGAAATTCGAAGCATTGAAGAAAAGCAAAGAGCTTTTATTCGTGGAGTTCTGCAATTACAATGACTTGAAAGCACGTTGAACTGTGGGAAGAAACTTAAAGTTTTTGAAACTTTTCACATCAGGGACATAGTATTTGCTTAAGCTGTCTTTATTTCCATTTTGAAGTTGTTTGTTAAATTCAAAAGTGAGAAAAAAAGACACTTCTGAAGAAGCACTGAGATCAGTTCTCCTCAAGATATATATGGCAGAAAATCATTCTTCTTTGTTAACAATCTATATAGACAAATGCTCATTTGTTCAATTGATATTGTGCTATCAACTATCAGGGACAGATTAAACAAAAAGTTCGATACATTTTCATAATGAAATATCTGAAAAATGCTAATCCTGCTAAGAAGTATCCCCTAGTTGATTAGAAATTGCAAATGCTGAAGAAATAGATACACTGGTATAGGAAAGAAACATCCCTTAGGATACCAACATTCATAAGTATATTATAAATTTTCCCTCCTAATTCAAGCATTAATATTTGAGATAACAATCATATGTTTGAAAAAACTTTCAAGCCCTCCCCCTGGTTTTCGTTATTCTTTACCTACTCAAAGAAGAAAAAACTTTCTTGTGATTAGGATGAGCCTTAAAATAGCCCAAAATTGGTTTAGTAAAATGAATTTGGATTACTGAAAATACGAAAGAGCTTTTAATCTTCTAATTTGAGATACTTCAAAACTTTCAAAACATATACTTTTACTAGTGACTGAATAAAAAGGTCCAACAGTTTAGACACATTTCAGAGAGCTCTGCCAATGAAGGTACCTAAACACATTTCACTCGGATCAGTAGCTTGTAATTCAACCTGCAGGCCATCAAATTTTCTCCTGAATCTGTCTTTGGAGCTTGCATACAACATCTTACTTTTTATCCTTGTTGTTTCTGGTGACCTACATCCTCAATTATTGTCAAATCACATCAAACGTGGCTAAAAATTATATAACTTTCATAATTTGATAACTAATAGTGATAAAAAGATTCTCAAAATGTAGCATTCTATGTGAAAGTACACGCATATGCAACAAGAACATAAGTTTTTGGAAAGTCATAGATTTACTAAAAATGATACATACAATCTTGAAAATGTGTCATGAATGTTGAAACTGTCATTTATTGGTAGAGACTTAAATATTTGTTAAGTAGTTTGCAAATGAAACAAAGAATCTGAGAAAAGCATAGAAACAATTCTCTCATCCCGACTCAGCTTCTCTCTCTGATACATGAATTCTAACAATTTCTATTCTTACTACCCTTTTTGCCTAACATCTTTTCGATATATTGAATGATCATTCCTAATCTAATATAGGGTGATGCCACCAACAGAAATTATAAAACAAAAAAAATAATAGTAGGAGGGAGGGTAGAAAGGTATCAAGCAATGAATAAGATATTGCTCTTCTGGATATTTTCATTAGTAGTGAAATCATAGTCAAAAACAGCATAGCGGCATTCATTGGGAGGCAAGTTGTTAGCAAGGTCTTTATGTGTCTCTTGATTTCCGCCAACCTTCTCAACAACTTACTGACCATCAATCTTGAACACTATATATCTATGGTTAACACAATATGTATCTATGTACTTATAAACTTGTATCTTTTATAATATAACTTTCAATAAAATTTAAACAACACTTGATACATTTTCAAGCATTAACAGTAACTTGCAGATACAGTTAACACAATATGTATCTATGTACTTATAAACTTGTATCTATTATAAGACGACTTTTAATAAAATTTAAAAATCACTCGATACATATAAAATTGGCAATAAAGAACCAGATAAACAATGAATTTCTAAGTGTATCATCCAAGTCAAAATATGTATCTCGGCCTAATATTCAACAGATCTGAACATGCAATTACCTTAGGAAGCTCATCTCTGGAAATTGCTTCGGAAATTCTTCTTCTCTTGGCGGGAGCTTTACTTGCAGAACTATTGGATCCTCTTTACTTAGAACCACTTTCTTTTTTCTTGTCCTTCTTAGCATGCTTTTGCCACAATTTTTTCATAGTTTGGGGATGGTTTCTATGCTTGGATCTATTTTCATCAAAGCCAAAAAATTTATAGTAAAAACTTCCAGGAATGAAGTTTACAATTCTTGATATTCTTTGATACTTTCTATTCATAATGTTAATTCAAAACAATGAAGCCTAAAAAGAGAATAATCGAACAAATTGCTTAACCACTGAAATTTCACTTTATAAATGCAGACACAAAATATTTTTTTCAAAAAATAATGTAAAAAAGGATTAGAAGAAATTGAAGCTGATTTTAGGGGGGGGGGGGATTACCTTAATTCAAATTTTTGAATTAGATGAAAAAATTGGATAGAAACTGCAACTGAAATTACGACGTACAGAGAGGAGAAATGGGCTAATTTTTGGTAAAAAATCGACTTCTTAGTTGGAGGTTTTAACTTGTATCTTAACTTTACAAAAAAATAGTAAATATTGGGATTTAAGTAATATTTTAGAAGTGGGAGGATTTTTCTTAGTTTAGAAACTTAAGTTGTTTCTTTAGGTAATTTTTCCTATATTAAAAGTATTTAATTCAAACTAAAAATTCAATTTAAATGAAAAAAATTACAAAGGAGTGAATCAGTGAATGAATGTTGTATTTTATTGATTGTAAAATAATCCAAAACTTATAATTTACATGAATGAAAAATCTTCAACTTTTGCAGCATTTTTTTTCAACTTATGCATGTTCATATTAACGGAAACTGCCATAGGGTAGTCAAAATCAATGGGGGCAAAACCATGTATTAGACTTGATTGTGCTGAGTTCTCCCTTGAAGTCAGAATTTCTTCAAGATTCTGTTCATCTTTCGGCTCCACTTTCATTCCTTGATTTCTTCATTCCGCTCTAATCCAATCTCTAAGGCAAACTAAAACATTCATAGCATTGCTTCCCAATAAGTGTCGGTTGTCTCCAAACTGTTGTCGTCTTTGACTAAAAGCGCTTTTCGATGCAACGGTTGAAATTGAAACATTCAATATATCTCTAGCTAATCTTGAAAGCACATGACATTGTCTTTCATTATTCTTCACTAATCTAATGCGTTGATCCTTACTCTACGATCCTCTATTGGCTGCCGAAGATAATACTTAGCCTCTTGCCGAGAAATTGTTGTATATATTGAAGGAGAAACCCTGTCCCAAACATTTAAATCATAAAAATAATCAGAAAAACCACTATGTATCGGCCTTTTAGAAGATGATGGCTCCTCGGGAGCGACAGTTAGAGTGATATTTATCAGTACAGCTACATCAAGTAAATCGACATAATAGTTATATAATGCTTCTATGTAAATGTCCGCATCACTCATAGCCGTAAACAAATCTGATTTTTCTTCAGGCTCTATCTCTAAGGAAGTGTAAATAATAAAACTAAAGTCGCACATAATATTATATTTCATATATGAATTTAGTATAGCACCAACCATGTAAATTGGGGGAAACTGATAAAAATATTTTTTAAATTTAGCAAACATAGCACTAACAGTTTCTTTGTAACCTTCTCTATTCTTATATTCTTTAAACAAACAAGAAATGTCGGCTAAATAAGTTAAAATATTGCAAACAGTAGGATAATAAGTACCAAAAAATTCAACCGTAGCTATATAATTTTTTCCCAAAAACTTAACAAGATCATCAATTGTAGCCCAATCAGAATCATGTAGAATACACTTAGGAAAAGAACTAGAATATTGATTAAAAGTCATTGTAATTGAAACTTTATAAGCAAGACAAGTTTTTAAATAAGTATAAGTAGCATTCCATCTAGTATCACATTCTTCAGACATTAATATCGATCTAAATCCATTTTGTTTATATTTAACTTTAAATTCTCACTCTTTTTCTTCGATTATTTCCTTGAATAAAGCCAACAAGCCGGGCCTTTTCAATATAAAACTCAAAAAATTCAAGACCATCTTTTACAATTAAATTATATATATGTCAAGCACACTTAACATGAAATATTTCAGATAACGACGGAGAAAGATCAGCTTTTAACTTGTCAATAGCAGCCTTGTTGTTAGATGTATTATCAAAAGTAATACATAATTTTTTTTTCAATACCATAATATTCTGCAACTTTAGTAATAGATTAAGAAATAAAATTTTTAGTATGTCTACGATCTTCATCATATAAAAAAGTTAGAATACGTTTTTGCATAACAAAATTATTATCTATCTAGTGACAAGTAATGGTTAAATAATCATTTTAATTAACTGCACGACCAAAATCAAAAGTTAGAGCAATTCTACATTAAATATTTTTTAATAATATAGATAAATAATAAACATATTGTGCATGAAGTCTAAAAATATCGATCCGACAAGTACTTCTAGGAATACCATTAAACATAAGATTATAAATTACTTGAATATAATGAATAAAATCATCCAAAGAAGCAAAAGTGAAAGATAAACAACCCACAACTATCATTTTCGCTATTTTTTTCCGATCGCTTGTTGGGTTCAATCTAGTTTGTGTTGGCCCACCAACAACTTCACCACCTTGTGCAATAAATAACTCTCTAGTGTGTCTATCTCTTAAATGTCTCATCAACGAACTCGTACCTTTTTTATTGCCTCTAATTTTATGCTCATATATAATTGCACAAATATTACATTGCACCATACTTTCTCCTTTTATTTTCGTAAAAAATTTTCATGCAATACTAGTTCTTCTACGAGCTCTTGGGGCACGAGAAGGACGGGGAGGAAGATTAACCGATTCAGATCTAACATTAGCATTTTCTATTCCGAGTATCTCATCAATATTTTCATCTTCTACATCTAAATTAACCGCATCTACTTTATTTTCTTCTTCTATATCATAATTTTTCTAAACTCTTATATAATTCATATCTTGAGCACCTACACCTATTTCTTCCTTAAAAGGTTGACTAATCGAAACTGGAGGCACTTGAACTACCTCTACCGGAACCGCCACCTATTTTTCTTCCTCAAAGTGGACAAATTTTTTTTGACACTTTTACCAAAGTTTCTTATTTTATTCATAATATAAAATAAATTAAAAAATATTCAAAATACATAAAAATAATAAAAATAAATACTCAATAATTAATACATTAACTAAAAATTAAAGGTCAGAGATAGAACGATAACACCAAATTTTGAAAGTATCCAAAAGTTGCGACTTTGGAAAACTTTTACTTGTATTTATAATCGTAAAATTAAAATATAAAATTGAACATTTTAGGAGATAATTAAAATATTTGAGAGAGTTTGAGATTTGAGAGAATGAGAATTGTGTGAAAAATATCAGTGCTAATGGAACTGGCCATGTTACTCGAAGCCTCAATTGGCCAGTATCCAACGGTAATTTGGGGAAGTTCACCTAAAGTTGAATTTTGGTGATGCATTCTATGTTGAACTGGAAATTCGCCTCCCAATTCTTCAATACGAATGACTTATTATGGTATGTGTATGGTCCTGACTGCATGACCTCATCCATGTCCTCAACAGAATCGAATCTAAACAAATAGTATCCATCCGAGAGATAAGAGTATTTGAGGCTTCTTCACAAAATTCTACATAGTTGTGACAAATTGATGTTGATCCATCGATTTCTCAAGTATCTCCTAGCACATACCCTATTGAGTGTCATTGACCAGTGCATATCAGAAACCCTGATGTCTTCCTCGGAAATTTTAACAACCTTACCATCACGATGATCTATGGGAGCATATTCCAACATTAATCCCATCTGCGAGCTTCAATTCTACTTTGGCAACTTCCGCAATGGAGGTTCAGTGGGTACCTTTTGGGAAGGCTGCTCCGAAAATTTGGACTTGTCGTGGTAGCATCGTCGTCATAACCTCGACCTTTTTACTTACCAATTGTGAAGTCTAGTGAGAAAATTCTCAAAGGTCGGAAGGAGAGTATGTTATTCCCGTTGCCGGAGTTACCATCATGGTCGCCTGAACTACATTGTTCCGCCGTCTTGCCATGGTCGGTGCACTTTAGCGTACCTCAGCTAAAAGTACACCGAGAGAGAAGTTAGCCCAACATGTGTCCTCCTTTCTAATTATAACTATTAAGGAGGTTAGTGGTGATAAAATTGTTATCAAAGCCTATAGATATTATTTCCAAAAATTCCAGTGGTAAATAACATATTAATATTAATAATAATAATAATAATAATAATAATGATAATAACAACAACAATAATTACAACATTTTAACCAATATGAAATACAACAACAATAGTCCCACTTTATTCCCACAAAGTAAGGTTTGGGGAGAGTAAAATGTACGCAGTTCATTCCGCTACCTCCGAGGAAGTAGAGAGGCTGTTTCTGATCCGGCTCAAGATATAAAATAATATACCAAGGTCGTAATGAAATATAAAACTGCATAGGTAGCATAACAAAATAAAAGGTAAGAAATAATAACACTAGATATTAAAAAAAGAAAATAAGAGAACAACGAACAATACGTAATAAGAAATAAGGAAAACGGATACTCATGTAGTAGTCACACACATTCACAGACCTAAGACATCTATCACACCCAAACTCTCCTAACACCTAGCCATAACCCACCCACTCACACTAGCCTTCTACCCTAATCCGCGACCTCCACACTTTTCTGTCTAGGCTCATATCCTCTGAAACAGCTCCATGTTCTGCCTAATTACCTTCCTTTAGTATTTCTTTGACCTACCTCTACTCCTTCTGAAGCCATCCAAAGCTAGTCTCTCGCACCTCTGAACTGGGGCATTCGTGTCCCTCCTCATCATATGCCTAAACCATCTCAATCTTTCTTCTCGCATCTTATCCTCCACCGAAGCCACTTCCACCTTCTCCTGGATAGTCTCATTCCTAACTTTATCCCCTCTAGTAAGGCCACACAACCAGCACAACATTCTCATTTCTGCCACTTTCAATCTTTAAATATGTGATTTCTTGACTGGCCAACACTCCACTCCATATAACATGGCCGGACGGACTGCCACTCTGTAGAATTTACCTATAAACTTAAGGGGTACCTTCTTATCACACAACACTCCCGAGGCGAGCCTCCATTTCATCCAGCCTGCTCCAATACGTTTAGAGACAGCCTCATCAACTCGCCATTCTCCTGAATCATAGACCAAAGATACTTAAAACTATACTTCTTACAAACATCCTAAGAATCCAACCTCACCACCACACCGTCCTCCATACACGAGTCACTAAACTTGCATTCCAAAGACACTGTCTTGAACCTACTCAACCTGAACCCCTTAGATTCAACGGTTTGCCTCCAAACCTTCAATTTCTCATTCACATCCCTCCGTGTCTCGTCAATTAGCACTACATCATCTATAAATAACATACACCACGACACCTCACCTTGAATCCTCTGCGTCAGCACGTCTAACACCAACGCAAAAAGGAATGGGCTTAGAGTCAATCCCTGATGCAAACCAGTCTCGATTGAAAAATGCCCTAAGTCACCTCCCGCCGTCCTCACCCGAGTTTTACCTCCCTCGTACATATCCTTATAGCTCTGATGTATGCCACCGGAACTCCTCTTACTTCTAAGCATCTCCAAAGCACCTCCCTAGGGACTCTGTCATACGCCTTCTCCAGATGGATGAACACCATGTGCAAATCCCTCTTCCTTTCCCTATACTGCTCCACCAATCTTCTCACCAAGTGGATTGCTTCTGTTGCCGAGCGACCAAGCATAAAACCAAACTGATTCTCTGAAATGGACACGACCTTTCTCAATCTCCGTTCAACCACCCCCTCCCAAATCTTCATAGTGTAACTCAAAAGCTTAATACCCCTATAATTGACCAATATAAAATATATTTTCGAAAGAAAACAGTTCACTTTTGGGTTTAGTGCCAACCCCCACCGCCCTGAACTTTTAACGAAGAGAAACGCAATATTCACGAGGTCCTTTTTTTTTATAAAACAAATTTTTGGTGAGGCCTTAACCAATACTCCCCCTTTTTCCTAGACTTTTAGTTGTGTTGATAGAGAGAAAAGTATTTCCTTCTGTATAATACACGACACAGAATTGAATATTTGTCAAATAGCACGTCTACTTTTAATTAAAGGTTGAAACAAACATAACAAAGATTTGTAAATCAAAGATTTTTTACAATGAAAACCAATCAAGACTTACCATAACTTGTAAAATAAACTACAACTCCATCTCCAAATTCCAGAGCACTGCTTATTGCAATATAGAACCAACTACCTTTATGTAATATATTTTAAGATATAATACCTTTTGGCATTCAAAAAAAGAAAAAAAAAAAAACAGAGCAAGAGCAACAGGCGAAACGAAAATTTCAGCTCTAAGGTTGATAAATTGTGATATTACTACATACATTTTCTTTCTTTTCTCTTTTTTGGGGAAAGTATTACAGGGCACATACATCTCTTCATAGCAGGGAAAAAACGATTTATGTATGATAAGGGAGTAGATGTATATGTCTTCCTCAAAGAATCTGAACCAATGAAGAGTGCAGCCTTTTTCTTTTAATGATGCATTCTAGCAGAAATCTTAACAGGGCAAACCCCAGAATCAAGTAATGTCAGGTGGACAAAAGATGTGGACAATATTTACTTTGGCGAAGGATAATCAGTAGTCTAGAATAGCTGCAAGAAGAGGCTAGTGGATCCATCACCATACGATCTTAGATCAGCCGGTCTAACCAATGCTCTGCACAGAGGGCACGTTCTCTCTCTTTCAAACCTGATGAAAAGGTGAATGAAGGAAGCCTTTTAGTAATTGCAGGACACCAACTGTGGCAGCAATATATAGATGTAGGTCTTCCTCCGCATTAAGATTATGTATACAGTAATCAGCAGCAACCGCGAAATAAAGCAAACAAGCGAGTGATGTATGAAGTGGGAAGACAATGAATCCATAATTGTTCATCTGTTTCTGCTTCATGTACTGCATCAGTTTTTCTGAATGATAGTGGGAACTGATAAATCAACTATCATTGACCAGTTTCTACTTCATGAATTATGCATATAAATACCATCGGTTATTAAAAAAATTATACATGTAAAAAATGCTCTCTCCTTTTTTTTTTCTGGTTTTCCTAATATGCATACTCTGCACATATCCAACCAGATCTGCCAGTGTCAATGCTTAGTGGACCAGATAAGTAAGACAAAAGAGATGTATTTTGAGGTGAAAGTCCATCGCACAAAGAAAAAATATACCTTCAGTTTCTTTAATTTTGATGAAGGGAAAGAAAAGAAATTCGCAGAAGAGAAAAAAAATGAAGTGGCATAACGTATGCATCAGCTCAAACACATCAAAAACAATTAGGCCAATTACAAGAACAAAAAGGAAATGCATTACCAAGTTACCCATGGTCAGCAAACATGGCAATAGTTACATAAAACAGATATTAAAAATCAAAGAAGCCAACCCCGCCTTGGGCTTTCCATGCTCTCTTAGAATAATTTGCAGTTATAGCATCAAACTTCTCTACAAATAACAGTATACCAAGCAGCGAACATAAAAACAAACAACAAAAATATGGTAACACACGACTAGATAATAGAAGAAACAAGACACTCACAGAGTGATACTATGAACTACCTATCCAAAATCACAAACATTGCCAAAACACCACGAATAAGAAACTACAAGACACATTTACAACACTTAGACTACAGGCAAAATCGCCAAACAAAGAACTCCTCCCTGCTAGCATCAAACTTCTCTATCCATATTTTATTGTAATAATAGCCAGAAGGAATGATCCAAAAATAAATCCCTAGAGATCTTTTCCGGTTTTCTCCATTTAAGTTAAAATTTCTTGAATAAAAGCAACCCACTTTAAAATTGGGATCGACACACATAAGATAATGCTAAATATAAAGTCACTTCATTCTTGTTATGTTAGAGTAAATATTAAATAAAGCACTTGGAAGTGCACTTATCAAACAAAAAAGTGCTTAGTACCATTCTGAGACACAGTCTTCACAGAAGATGTGTTTGCAACGCAACAAAATTGGTGCATGCATCTTCTCCTGGCATATAGCACACAGATCACCAGCCGCATTTACCTGGACACACATTTAAAAGCTAAGATTACACACAAGAGCTTTCAAATAAAACTCAAAATCTATTTAAAAAAAATGAATAATGGAGCAATTCTCTCTTCCTGCCCCATCCCCCCTCTCTGAAATAACCAGAAATCTTACTTCTCCAACTTTATCTACCCCTTGGAAAAACAGACAAATCAGCCCTCCAGGTTACAGCTACTTCTGGGGAGCTACTGATTGCAATTAACAAATTAATCCAAGCAACAGCTAGAAAAAGAAAAATTTCCTGAAATTTGTAGCTTGAAAAAAATCTAGCGTCACTTCAATCTAAATATTTACGAATAAGCTTGTATCATAAAGATTTACTTGCTTATATTAGTCCAAAGACGTCTTTCTAAATATTTTTAGCTGAAACTATTTATTTTCTAGAGAAGTCCAAGCTTTAGCCCAACAAGTACTTCCAAATTGGGTGGTTCTAGATTTCAAATGATATTCTCCACTCTCTTGACCTGGACATATAACAAGGGCAAACTCCAGAATTGTGATCCTATTAACATAACTGAAGCGAAGCGTCTACACAAAAGGTTAACATCTTTGGCATGCCCTTCTTGTTTGGATGCATGAACAAGGGATGGAATGGTTATTTCAGTGTTGAAACGATTTCATCTACTTGGAGATTCACGGTTAACTTTCCTTGCAGTTAAGCCCAATGAAGAATTTAATCAAATAATAATATGCACTATTTTATAATCAGATACCCCCACAATTCCAATTTATGTGACATAGTTGAATCAGCATGGAATCTAAGAGAAAATTTTTGAAATGTGTGGCCCTAAACATGCCATATCATCTGTCTGGCTAACTGGGTATGAACTTAACTTGTGGCCAGACATGCCATAAAATCAGTGTAGATATATAAAGTTCTCCTCAAGGGTAAAACGGGAAGTGAAAGTTAACTTTTTTCAAGCACAGAAATGTGTCTTCTTTTGGGGACAGACTAAAATAAGGAAATAGAGTCGTATAAGCTAGAAGGGATGGAGTAAATATTATATTGCTCCTTTGTTAGCACAAATCTTGTCACCACATTTTGTTCCCTTAGATGTTTACAAGCCATATATGTGTGTGTGTGTGTGTTTGTGCATGTATATGGCAAACAAAGAAGGGATTTTAGAACGTCTTTTAGTGTTTGTAACACAACTCCAATTTTATCAAGTTGACAAAAAAGAACAAACTGGCCAACCATTATAGTAATAGAATTGCCCCAGCATCCACAGAAGAACGAAAAGAATAACGACCCTCAAACAAAACCCCATCATTCTCCAACAAAAGGGGTGACAATGAGTAGTATTTGCTCCATTTATGAAAAGCAAAGATTTCAAACATCTGGCACCTCCTTGTTGTAAATATCATTGCTCCTAAGAATAAGTGTTAACAACAAGGGAGCAAGCCATTAATGACATTATACCTGCTCAGGTGTGGCATGAGACCCATAATGGACTTCCTTTCTGGACAATGCCTTCAAAGCAGCAAAGAATGACTTTACCTAAACAACTTAACTGAGTAGTAAGTACGAGGGAGAGCAGGGGGGAGCCAATGCAACACATATATTTTGGAAAACACAAAGAATATTGAGGTAGCGTAGGGAGGGAGGGAGGTTCCCCACGAAAAACATGATATCATTAAGAAAGGAAAAACAAGATTTCTTCAGCAGAATATAATTAGTTCTAAGAAGACCTTACCTTCTCAACAATTGAGGTAAGCTTAAACGTCAAGTATAATCCTGTTGTCAGTGATGAGAAAAGGCTTCCGTATTCTTTATTGAGAAAGAATCTATACCAGACAGGAGTTGGTAACAATGCACGGTATAACAACAGCATGTACTCCACCAGAGTCAGCATTTGACCCTACAAAACAAACAAAGTTCAATTTTCTTGCAAAAAAGCATGGGAGACAATCACTAAATTAACCACATAAGAAAACCTGCTTTATACTCTACCTGTCTACGGAAATTGTGGCCCCTTCCATTCTTGTAATACATAAGCAGCACCAACTTCATAGCCATTGCTGCCTGCCGCACCATCGTATCTGGAAACAACAATAAATGAGTATCATTCTTGTTGAGATTTCAATGTAACAGCTTTACATTCCCAAAAGGAGGATGGAACAGCCTGTATATTGCATATAATACGTGAACAACGGAAGAAGCATTAGGCAGATCAAGAACCATACCGTTTACCAGGATGATGAAAATAGCATGCCAGAAAGGTGGGATAACCTTCGGAGGAACCATAAGTAACGGATAGAAAAGGTCATCATTCCGATACCACCAGTAGATTACAATAACATGAATCACAAAAACAACAAAATAACCAACAAGGACATCTATCTTTCTCTCTCCCTGCAAAAGTAAGAATTCATTAATGCAGGATTCTCACTGTTCCTTAATCATTTTATTGCAGATGGAAGAAAATGAACGTAGCAATAGAAAGTAAAACAGACTACAATTCAGCAAATGGGGTGCATATTACACCTTTAAAGCTGTCTGCTTCCGAAGAATGTCATTTGACTTGAACATGACGGCAGTTATCCAAATTGTGACAAAGAAACCTGCAGTCCGAGATCAGAAAATACAATGAAGAATGTGCTTTGGCAGAAACGAAAGTTAGCATGATATGATTTAGTTATCCCAAAACAGAAGCAGACTACATGAAGCATGAAACAGGTAAAAATAAGACAGGAACACTTGCAACCAATTGAGGAAGCGATCCCAAGTCTTCACATGACAATAGACAATCAAAAATTGCTTGGACATGTTTGCATCAGTGCAATTTGGGTTAACCTAATATAGTCACCTTTTTTCTTCTCTTAGGGATGGTGACAACCCACTAAGGTTGTTCCAAAGAGCGACTGTCAACAAATCTAATATTATATGATGATGATTACAGCTTTCATCTGGAATATTAGATTGTGGCAAGATGTAAGTGTGGGGTGGTCGATCGGTTGTGTGGAAGTAAGGAAGGGTGCCACAATACATTGAAAAAGTGGGGGTGCTCTAGTCAAGACATTATAGCAGAAAAGAAGTATATAAATGAATCATCTCCCAAATATATAAAATGCAGAAGTAATTAATACCAGCAAACTGACAGCAAAAGGATTCATATGACGACCCGATATACAAAAAATAGCAATAGAGAGGCCCAGTTCTTTACGTTTGAACTTAAGGGTCACTTACATGGAGTGGTGCATACATGACATAATTTATTTTTCTGTATTATATTTAAATGTTTCTAATTATGAACCACAGCAACCTGAGAACAATGAAAGCAGCAAAATTCTCAGAAATGGGTATGAGTGGTCACTTTAACAAACATTACCACCTTCACCATCAAAATGCTCTCATACTCAACAGGTTCTCAAAAAATAGCATACAAGTTCCTTACTAATTTCATGAAATTATCATGTCTTTATCCAGAAAACTGTCCAACAATCAATAAATCAATTTACTGCCGTTGTTAGTACATAGAAACACCAGAAAACAATTTAAGGAAAAATATCCGACGAAGGTTTCTGTAACACCAAGACCTGATATGAGGATACCAAAGCACCAAAGTAAATATACCAGTGAGTTAATTCCCAGCCTTCATTGGTATGCTGAGACCAACAATGCAGCTATTTTAGGGTCTCCATATATAGATTTACTTGTTCATACATAATATTTGAAGCTACTATTGTTACAGAAGGCTACTCAGTTTGCTCATTCAATGCGTGTGTATTCCTTTGTATCTGCCACAGCATACTCATATATACAAGAATATGATTTCATATCACCCAAAAAACTGCATAACAAAATTAAAGGGCATCCCAATGCACTAAAACTACCACTATGCGTGGAGTCTGTGGAGCTTATTTTCAATGTACATTACACAGATTGCTGATATACACATTTTATGTACTATGTGATTGAGGATGCCAATTGAACCCCTATAAAATACAAATTTGTAAAAGCAAGCTGAAAGACTACATACAAGGGTATAAGCCCTTATTTCCCAAGCCATGTGAATATAAGAAAAGTAACACCAGATTCATAAATTAATAATAGCATAACAACTGATACTGAGATTTCTCAAATATTGTGTTGCATAAACAAAACATCAAAGTAATATTAGCAGAAAACCTTCAAAGGTGTCATATTCTTTTGTTTTGAGAGTGGGAAAAAAAAGAAAGTACCTTGCAAATGCTGGCGGATGAAAACAAACAAGAGAAGAAGGGAAAATGGAAGAATCTGCTCAATCCACCTAGCAACTTGCTGTATATCAAATCTTTGGTACGAAGAATCCCTATTAGCAGCAGCAGCATCAGAATTAATAGGCACCGTGGACGTGTCGACAGTAGAGCCCCTCTCCTCAACCCCACCACCATCCATCACTGACCCATCCTCCTCCTCATCCCCTTGGTGCTCCCCTGCACCAATTATCCTAATTGAAACCTCCCCACTGCTACTGTTATTGCTATTGGTACTTGATTCAGCGTTGTCGTTGGTAACAACACTATTACTTTCAGCTCGAATAATAGACTCAGTTTCAGGGTTATCGGGTCGGACCCGAAAGAGTCCGGAATACTCAAGCAAAGTGGATACAGGGGATTGGAAGAACCGCAGTGCTGTGAATTCTACTCCAGAACTCGAACTTGTCGGTGAAGAAACATTTGCATTCTCCGAACTATCCATCACAAAAAAATAAAAATAAAAAATACACAGATGTTTGTCTAATAATCGTTTTCTTGGAGATGAAGAACAGAGTAATATCCGAGTTTCTGAGAGCAAGAATCTCAGAAAGAAATGTCCAAAAATTGTAACAAGAGATGAAAAGTCAGATGAGTGACAAATAGCTTAATACATTTTTCACTGGCCACATCCCATTAAGAAAAACAGTAATAACATCATTATTTTATTATAATCTTTTTATTAAATTTTATTATATTATATTTTGCATTTAATTTTAAAAAATAATTAATATTAAGAATAAAATAAAAAAATTAAATATTTTTTTATATAAAAAAAATAATAAATAAAAATAAAAATTTAATAGTAAATAAAAGGAAACAAAAAAAGTATTTTATGATAAATATTAAGAAAGATATTTTAAACCTAACAAAAGTGAAGAAAATTGATGTTTAGATACTGACAGGGGAATAAACTAAATATGAGAGAGAGAAGGGATCTAAAAGAATAGAGCTTTTTAAGCAGAAAGAGTAAATAGAGAGGAGTTTTAGGGAAGGGAAAGCGTGTGAAGACAGAGAGAGAGACATTAATTAAACATTAGTAACGTGTAACATAATCTTTCTTTTTGTTCATTTATGATACTAGCTTTATGAGGTTCTTACTAAGTAGAGTCTAAACTCAAAGTATAAAATTAATACTTTTAAATTATATATATTTTTTAACTTTACAATAGTATATCTAATGATTTGTTAAAAAATTTTATTGATAAGTTTTCATAATTATTAGAGTTGTTAATCACATAATTGGATAATTTTAAATTAAAAACATTACCTATGAGAAAGAGGATGTTATCAAAGAATTAAAATATATCAAAAAGTTACAAGTAATTATATTGACATGATTTAAAATATTTAATAATTACCCTTCGATGAAGATCATAAATAGAAAAAGAATTTTGATATTTTGTAAAATTTATGAGTATTTATTTTCTTAGTTATAGCTAAAAATAAATTTATTTTGATATTTATTATATAAATTAACTGATTATTCAATTTGCTCAATTTACTTATTATATTTATTTTTTACACATCTCTTATAAGAGTAGCTTACTCGTCCCATTTTAATTATTCTCTTATACTTTTTATGTCCATTACGAGAAACAGTAAATACAAAATATTATATATTATATTATAATATCAAAAAGAACATATATGATATAGGATTATAGTTGAAAATCAATGCAAATTTTAATTTTATATTAAAAATTTAGATAATTTTTTTTTTTTTGAGTTAAAGTGATTGTTGATTTAAAATGAAGGGAGTTTTTTTAATTAAATAGTAATCTAACAAGTGACAACAAGAAACCAATTATAAAAATTCAAATGCAATGATCTTAATAAAAAGAATAAGAGTGAAAATAAAAATATGTAATAAAAAAAACACTATTATTTTTCATATATAATATATTTATTTTATCAAAACTTAAAATATCAAAAAATTTTTTTGTAAAAACTACCAAAATCTCAATATCCTCTCTTTAAAAGAGGTGCTAAATATTGTCGTCTCTCGACGGATAAGAGCAACTGAGCAAGTGTGCGTTGATAGGAGTTACATATTTGCTTGCGTAGACGGTCCGTTGGGAAAATCTTCAGACGCGACGCAATGCATACGATGAAGGGGCAACATCTTTGCTTGCAACTTTCTTGCTCCTTAAATCAATAAATTCAGGATACTTCTATAAATTTCAAATACGCGAGTTTAATCACTTTCTTCTTCAAAATTAGTTATCATTTATTTTCGAGAAAATACCCAATTACCCCCTGAACTATACCCAAAAAAACTATGCCACACCTCAACTTAAATGAGATCCTATTACCCCTGAATTAATTAAAAGTGGAATTTTGACACCTTTAGTGCCTGCGTGGTACATACGTGGCACACACGTGTGCCTACGTGGACACTTCAGTGCGTTGTACCATGTATGTGCCACGTAGACACTAAGGGTGTCAAAATTACACGTTTGTTCAGGGGGTAATAGGACCCCCTTTAAGTTGAGGTGTGTCATAACCTTTTTGGATATAGTTTAGGGGGGTAATTAGGTATTATCTCTTTATTTTCTAAAAAGTTTTTTACTTTTCATTTCGACATATAAAAAAAATATTTTTCTTATTTTATTTTTACTATTAATTATTTATTTTACAAAATCATTTTTAATACTTGTTTATTAATAGGGCTAATAAGGTAAAATTGTTATAAAACAATAAATAACAAGAAGAAGAGTAGAGAGAATAGAGAGATTGAATCTTATTTCTTCTCTTAAGGGATGAGAGATCATAAGATTGAAAATACAATAAACAAAATCCCTTTATTTATAGAGGAAAATACTCCTAGTTTCTGACTAGAAGTGAGATACTTCAAATCCTGATAGATATCAACTAGATCTTATTAGATCTGGATAGACATTCACTATAATGTAAATACATTTATAACACTCCCCCCTTGAATGTCTAGATAGATATGTGCCTCGCTAAAACCTTACTAGAAACAACCCAGTAGGAAAAAAAATCTAGTGAAGGAAAAAGAGTACACATCTCTAAAAATACGCATATCGGCTGCCTCATTAAAAACCTTACAAGGAAAACCAGTGGGACAAAACATCATAAGAAAAAAAGAGTACAACGCGTATTAACTCCCCCTAAGGAGAACATCCTTGAACCTTTGCATCTTGATCTTGTGCACCATCTTCTTAAAATTTGTAATTGGAGAAGACTTGGTGAATAAATCAGCCATATTTTTACTTGAACAAATCTATTGCACGTTGATATCACCATTTTTTTATAGCTCATGTATGTAGAAAAGTTTTGATGAAGTGTGCTTCGTTCTATCTCCTTTTATGAATCCTCCATTAAGGATGTACTATGCATGATGCATTATCTCCATATAAAATTATGGGTAGATTGCCATATTTTACACCACATTTTTCTCGAATGAGATGTATCATGAACCTCAACCATACACATTCTCGGCTTGCTTCATGAATAACTATTATCTCAGCATGATTCGATGAAGTGGCTGCAATAGACTGCTTTGTATATCTCTAAGATATTGCAGTACCACCACATATGAACACATAGCCTATTTGAGACTGAGCTTTATGTAGGTCAGATAAGTACCCAAAATTAGCATGACCAATAAGATTGAGACTGCAAACTTGCTAACAAATTAACTAAAAAAAAGGCTATATCAGGCCTTGTAGTATTTGCAAGATATATTAATGCATCAATTGCACTAAGATATAGTACTTTATAACCAAGGAGTTTCTCATTCTTTTCTTGAGGTCAGAATAGATCCTTATTTAATTTTTGCATGTTTCTCATTTAAACAAATACTCCATTGCTTTTGAAAACTCTCCAAGAGTTTCAATGATACTCAAATCATCAAATTATATCTTATGAAGATAATAAAAAGTTTTCCAGAAACTTTATATGCTTCGGGCATTTTGAATTCTTTAGGGATTTTCATATGGATGTTTGTCAAGTAACAGTATACAACATATCAAGTGTGACATCTTCAAGTGTCTGGACTGCAAATCAAATAAGTTTACGCTAACCAAAATGCATCCTTTCAGGTCACTTGATAAATATTTCTACGTCAGTATGCTTAAATTAACGTAGAATTCAGATCCTCATAATTTTTTACGATATTGCGCCAATATTGTATCAAAGATATCATCGACGATTTCTTATTTTGTATCGGTTCACAATGCGACATAACATTTTGAGCTCTCATCACTTTATTATTTTGAAGTACCTAAACCTCTCATAAGGTTTCATAAAGTGTTATGTCGTAGGCTCTTCAAGAGTACATTGCCTTATTATCATGATTATTTGCTCCTTATCCTTTTTAAGGATTATTTCATTTGGAATCGATCGGTCTATCTTGCATCACACATGCATAGACTTTATCCTTTAAGGACACAAAATAGGAGCACTTGCAGCTAAATGTGAGATGCTTTCGACATTTGACTTGAATTATCTTTTGAATGAGGATCTGATGATAATTCCCAACATATTTCATAGCTGCTTATAATCTCCCTCTTATATTAGAAAAACTAACATACATCTTCCATATTCTTTGAGGAATCCATCTTTGTGCATCATGGTATATTTATTAATCATATACTGCACATCAAAACTATTAGATGAAATAGTTGGTTCCTGACCTTGAATCAATTAAGAGGGAAAAAATAATCATAATATATTGGTCTAATTCATACAAGTGCTATTGTATGCAATATATCATATTTCATACTAATACATGAATCTTTGTTCTCATTAGTAATGGTTCAGCTATTTATGGAAGGCATTCAATACTAAATCATCATCATTAAGATGAATTATCTTGATTACATAATCTAAAAATTATGCTCAATTTATATTGAACAAGTAACTTTATGAATGTCAAACGTAGGTTGATAATGAATATACATGTGATAATCTTATTGATGCATCTTTTCAACATATCACATGATAGGTGAACGAACCCTTATTTACCTTTTATTCTTTTCAGATTTTGAGGGATTCAATCCAAAATTTGTTGGTCCAACCAACTTATCATGAGAACAAGAAACATTAAAGTTCATGAAGAATTTTTTAATTCTTCAATATATGTTCAATACTCAGTATGCACATATTCGGGATATTGCAATCGTTCATGTCAACTTATGAACTTTTAATCTAGTAAACTCCAAGTTTACCATGATATGTGTTTTTGCTTTAGTAAATTTCAGATTTACTATTATATGAATAAATTTCAGATTTACTACTTCAGAAGTAGATTTCAAATAACTCATCTCAACTATTCTGCCTCTTTTGGAAGTGAGTTATCATACCATCACAATCAAGTACACATTTATATTAATAAGCTCCACTAAATATTATCACATTCACCCCAGAGAATGGATCTTTGCTTATAATAATCAAAATTCTCATTCCTCAAGAATGAAATATAATCGTGTCTTAAACCTATCAAATTGTGATAACTTATATATCTTATAACCTCTTTCATCGTATTGCTACTTCAGGAGCAAATTGAGGCATACATATAATGTAGAGAATTTTTCTCTAGTAGATCTTATAATCATATAAGTGTGTGAAGATATCATCATTTTTTATGATCATTATCATATTGTCCCTCCACGCGTATATTTGTGCATTCAATATCTCGTATTCTTTCAGACATATTATGCACTGCTACCACATACACCTTAAGAATGAAGTAAGTTGTCATATTTCAGACTTATCATACATTGCAACCACATTCACTTCATGGAATGGAGCATGTTCAATGGATCGAATTTCATGACTTTTCATTAAACACCTATTATTTTGCCTTAGCCATCATAATACCATCAATATGGTGTATTGAGATTCAAACTCAATATCTTATCCATATAAAGGCGTCTTAGGCATGAATCGATGAGACTTGAACCCAACATATTATTATCCATTTTGATAATATTGTTCTTGAGGAATAAATTTAAAATATAAATGGTTCCAAACCAATTATTTTTCCTCAAATCCAATAATAATTATATTATTAGTAACAAAATATAGATAACATACAGAATTACTAACCTTGAAATTACCTTTAGATTAATTTATAATCTCATCTATTTGGCAGAGTCTCGTGCTGATAATGTATTATAAAACAATAAGAACAAAAAGAAGAGTAGAGAGAATATAGAGAGTGATTCTTATTTCTTCTCTTGAGGGATGAGAGATCGTAAGATTGAGAATACAATAAATAAAACTCCTTTATTATAGGGGAAAATAATCCTAGTTTCTGACTAAAAGTCAGATACTTCAAATCCTGATAGATATCAACTAGATCTTATTAGATCTGGATAGACATTCACTATAATGTGAATACATTTATAACAAAAATCATTATGTCAATCAATGTTTTCTTAATGTGTGTGAAGTCAAAAAGTGACGAGTAATTTTGATGTAGAGTTGTGATTTTGTTCCTAAATACGCTTATGTTTAAGCCTTCAAAAATATTTTGATCATAATCTAATATGTCCTTGAGTTTAAATATAGTAATCAAGGTTAATTTGAAAAGAAATAAAAAAATTAATTAGGGATAAATTGATAAAGTTATCTTTAATTTTTTAGAAACGAGTAGTTTATTAAAGGATGTGTACAAATTACCTAGTTAGAAATGGAGTTAGTAGTAATGAAGGAATGTCTTTTAAAAAAAAAGGGAGGGGGAAAGTTAAATCTATTCCTTAAGAAATCATAATAAGAAGAGTAAAGCTACAAATTTATCTTTTAAGATACTTTATTGAAATATTACAAATTACTTTTTACAAATTCAAAGAGAATTAATTGTGAATGAGAAATGGAAAAAATACAACTAATTTCATCTTGATTTAGTAAATAGAAGTAATTTGAGATAACTATTTATAGTATAGTGATTGACTTATATGAGAAGGAGGAAGCATTACCCCCATTACTAAATATTTGTCATGCTTACTAAAAATAGATATTTCATAATACTTGTTATTTTAAAAAAGTAAGACATAATTACTTATTTATTTCCACCTCTACCCTTGGTCATAAATATAGAGAGATTAATATATTGCAAAAAAGAGAAGTATTAAATATGGTTGTAAAACCCACAAAATGCTAATCATTTTAGTCCTATATAGCATGCCAAAAGGGGTCCCAGACTTAGAAAAAATTCAGCTAAGTGTTAAGACTTAGAAATATTTTTAGCCTTCGAAATTGGATGATCTTATTTTTTATCTTTCCGATCTTAGAATGTCGATTTTTAAATTAATTCATAATCAGGGATGTCAATAGGTCTTATTGGGTGAGTTTCAAAATTTTTGAACTTCGTTTGGGTCATGTTTGGATGGGCGAAACAGCAAGCCAACACAATCTTTATGTTTCACGTTGGCTACTGCATTGCACCCATCGACGCGACTTGTCGGTGATCGTGTTGATCCCATCGATACAGTGCATCGCCAATCACGTCGCTGAGCAGTTTTGCATATTAAAAATTCGAGTTTCCAAGGGCATTTAGGTCCTTTTCTCCTCACCCAATTCAGCTAAAACACGAGATTTAACTCTCAAAAGGGCAAATTTCATTCTTTATTCTCAAAACCTTCTCAAGAGCAAGCCTTAGTTTCATCAAGCTCAAGATCAAGTCCCAAGAATTCACCACAATCTTCACGAAATTAACAATCAATGTATGTTAGCTATTCATCCTTGGGTTTCCTTCCATCCTTGGAGTTCAAGAACCCCTTTAAAACTTAAATTATGATTCCCATGCTATAAATTGAATTATGCTCATGTTGTGTTGTTGTATGGGTTCCAAGTTAAGATCTTTTATGATTTTCCATGAAATTATGTTAGCATGGGTGTTGAATTATGAATCTCTCATGTCAAAACTCTTGAATTTACAAGATTTCATGTTGAAGTTATGATGCCTTATGTGTTATTATTCATGTATCACAATCATGCTCCCCAAGTGTTTGATAAAATGTCCATGTGAATTCAATAGTGTAAGCATGACATGTTAGCATGTGTTCTCATTCATGTACAAGTTCATAACCTCCAAGTGTTTGACAAAATATCTCAGTGAATGAATTGTGAACAATTGACTTTTGTAATGTTTTCAAGATTTTCTATGTTCTACTGTTGATGATATTGAGTCCTGGGGGTACTTGTTACCCGAAATCTAGCTTTTTACTTAGTTGCAGTAGTTATAGAATCGTTCTAGTAAAGGTCAAGAACAATAGTACGCAGTCAGTTAGCAGAACTCAGCGAACTCAGTCCAGTTCAGTTAGTCAACACGATCGGTTCAGTCAAGACTTGTACAGTCTAGTGATCAGTTCACAGTCAATTCCATTGGAAGTAGGATTCAGCACCAAACAAACCCAGGGATGGGGGCATTCCTACCCATAGAGGGTTTGACCCTTAGTAGCAGTCCCTGCATTATAGAACTACGTAACCAAAGTAGGATAAGTCATTCTCCTACCAGATTAGGGTTGATGCAATCATATATATATATATATATATATATATATATATATATTTCATGAGTCTTCCTTCCAGATTAGGGTTGGCACAGCCTTGTTAGTATCCCTTGGCAAGGTGCTAACACTCTTTCACTAGGGTCACAGATTGGACCCCAACTCAGTTTATAAATCGGAGTATATCAGTTATGTCGGTTAGATGAACACTTCCACAATTACAGTTTCAGTCTCAGTATTTGGTAAAGAACTCAAACAGTTCTACAGAACTATGGCTATCAGTTATCAATTACTTAGCCATAAGAAATCAGTACTTCAGTATCAGTCTAAACTTTCAGTTATCAGTATTCAACTATCAAAACTCAGTATTTCAATTTTAGTCTAATTTAGACAGACGTTATACGCGTAATATTGTATATTCAGCATGTTCAGTAGTGTAATACCTCGTATTTTCCTAGCTCAATTTAGCTCTCAGTACATGAGTATTCATATATATAATATTTTTTAAAAATGCTAAGTATTTTTAAGCTTAGAGCTTACCATTGTGTAGGAAATTCAGTCACCTTTCCAATGATATAAAGTTTGCCCAAATCCGATACCCAGGCAAAGAGTTAGAGCCATTTTTGTAAAACGGTGTGCCAACTGGCACTTTAGCGCATCGCGGAACCAGGACAAATGGCATTTGGAAATTTCCAGTGGAGCTCTGCAATACCACCATGTCGTTCCAGCAACCAAATTCCCAATTGTCATTTTCCAGTATTCCGTTGCGATTATGGCGCGTCGCGCCAAGGGTGAAATTTGCATACAAAGGGGTACCATAATTCCATCACGTTGCGTTGATGACCCAGTTTGCAATTGTCAGTTTCCAGTGACACGGTACGATAGCAGCGCATCACGCCAAGGGCCCAAATCGAGTTTTGCAGTATGAATTTTGATATCTTTTCCAGGGGTAATTGGGTAATTTTCCACGGCTCTAATCAGTCCTAAACACGAAATTTAGCCCTAAAGGAGCACTAATTGCTTATTATTTCATTATTTACCCAAGAAACAAAACATTCTCTCTCAAAGGGCAAAACCCTAACTTCAAGAAATCAAGGTTAATTCTCACGAATTTCTCCAAGAACCTTCAAGAATTAATATACCCAGGTATGTTAGGTGTTCATCTATGGGTTCCTTTCACCCACAGAGTCCAAGAATCTACTGTTTTTTTTTAAAACTACAAGATTATTAATTCATGGTTTACATGGTTGAAATTGCATTGCATTCATGTTTATGACATTAATTGAATTTCAATCCATGATTAATTGTAGATTAAATGAAATTGAAATAACATGTATATTGAATTGTGTAATTCCCATGTTATAATCCTTTAATTAACAAGTTGGGTGTTGTAGTTATAATGTTTACATGTTGTCCATGATTATATGCATTAAGTTGTGCTCCCCATGTGTTTGATAGAATTCCCATGTGAATTAAATGGTGAAATCATAACATGCTAGCATATGTACAAGCTTATGCCTTACAAGAGTTTGATAAAATATCTCTATGAATGAATTATGATCAAGTGGTCCATGTTATACTTTCCAAGATCATGTTATGCTTTACTTTTCATGCTATCGAGTCCTGGGGGTATTCAATACTCGAAAAATCTAGCTATTTACCTAGAGCTATAGTAGTTATAGAATAGTCTCAGTTATGACACGAAACAATAGTACTCAGCCAGTTAACAGAACTCAGTGAACTCAGTCAGTTACAGAACTCAGTATCAGTCTAGTTTAGCTCAGTATAATTAGTTCAGTGTTTATTCAGTTGGAAGTACGAATCAGCACTGAGTGAACCTAAGGATGGGGGCTCACCTGCCAGTAGAGGGTGTGATCCTTAGAAGCAGTCATTTGATACGCCCAAATTACAACTCTCTTACAAGAGTGTAAGCGGTCGCTGTCAAATATAGAACTCAACTGGGTTGGGTGTCGAATCCCACAGGGAATACTATGTTCACTAAGTACTGTGGTTGTTATTAGACTGTTGATCAAAGGTTCCAGAATAAAGGGTTTTTTTGATTATGTATGAAATAGTAATTTTAGTGTAACTATGAAGCAATATGTGTAATAATAGTTGAATATAGAGAAGAACAAGCTAGGGTTATGTCCACCTTGTAATTTTTTAATATCTTCTAACTATGGGTGTTAAGAATTCATACATGCATGCACTTATAGAGAAATGTATTCTAATTCTCAATCCAAGTGTTTCTCAACCATCAAGGATTAATTCACTTTTGTTCTCTCGACTCAAAAGTATT